>NC_092774.1:40406277-40633520 GCF_047496795.1 Chiloscyllium punctatum | reverse complement strand
GGCCCTCGATGTTGCGCCGACCAAAGCCTACCTAACCTACACTAGCCCAATAACATCCATATGCTTGTCCAATGCCCGCTTAAATGACCATAAAGAGGGAGAGTCCACCAGTGCTACTCGCAGGGCATTCCTTGAACTCACAACCCACTGACTAAAAAATCTACCCCTAACATCTGTCCTATACCTACTACCCCTTAATTTAAAGCTGTGTCCCCTAGTAACAGCTGACTCCATACGCGGAAAAAGGTTCTCACTGTCAACCCTATCTAAACCCCTAATCATCTTGTACACCTCTATCAAATCTCCCCTAAACCTTCTTTTCTCCAATGAGAAAAGCCCCAAGTGCCTCAGCCTTTCCTCATACGATCTTCCTACCATGCCAGGCAACATCCTGGTAAACCTCCTCTGCACTCGTTCCAATGCCTCCACATCCTTCCTATAGTATGGCGACCAAACCTACACACAATACTCCAGATGAGGCCGCAGCAGAGTCTTATACAACTGCAACATGACCTCAGGACTCCGGAAATCAATTCCTCTACCAATAAAGCCCAGTACACCATATGCCTTCTTCACAGCACTATTTACCTGGGTGGCAACTTTCAAAGATCTGTGTACATGGACACCAAGATCCCTCTGCTCATCCACACTACCAAAAATGTTGTGGGAGGAACGCGGATGCAGTAAATGATAGATCAGGACAGACCCAAAGCGAGGGAAGAACTGTTGGACAGGAAAGGGAGTTGATAACAATTTGCGTGGGAGGGTGAATAACTGTTATTGGGGACTGTTCGTGGCTAAGAAAGGCAGTGTGTATTGACAGACTATGTGATAACAAGGTGAAAACAATGACTGCAGATGCTGGAAACCTGTATTCCTGATGAAGGGCTTTTGCCTGAAACGTTGATTTTACTGCTCCTTGGATGCTGCCTGAACTGCTGTGCTTTTCCAGCACCACTAATCCAGTATGTGAAAACAAGGCTTGGTGTGTGTGGAAGGGACGAGGATACTATGGAGTTCAGGCCCTAGAATTATTGAATTCGATCTTGGGACCGGAGGGATGTATGGTCCCCAAGTGCAATATTCGGTGATCTTCGTTCTGCTGGAGCTTCGCTTCGCTGGAACACTACAGCAAACCTGAGACAGAGATGTTGGCCAGGGAACAGGGTGGGGTGTGGAATTGGCAGGCAACTGGAAACTCAGGGTCTTTTTTGCGGGCAGAACGTAGATGTTCTGTGCAGCTGTCACCCAGTTTATGCTTCGTTTTCCCCATTGTAGATGAGACCACATTGTGAGCAGCAAATGCAGTAGACTGGGTTGTGGGAAGTGCGGGTAAAGTGCTGCTTCACCTGGAAGGTAAGTTTGGGCCCTTGGATAGTGAGGAGGGAGCAGGTAAATGGGCTGGTGTCACACATTCAGCAGTTGCAGGGGAAAGTGCCGTTAGACTATTGGGGTGGGAATGGGGGTAGGGTTGATGGGAATGAAGGAAAAGTGGACCCAAGGTATAACTCCTGCCCATTTACCTATCTGCCAAATAGAGGAATTTGTTAACTGTGTACAATGAAATTTTCTAATTCACACTGTGGATGTACATACTGGAGAGGGTGCAAAACCGAAGAGCCAACAACCACAATTCTATTAACATCAGAATAGTGATTGAAAATAATATATCAGAGCTAAAAGTTGAAGTCCTAAATTGGAGGAAGATTCAGGTATTAGGCAAGATCTTTTAAAAGCTGATTTGGGGGGCAGATGTTCGCAGGTTGCTGGAAAATGGGAAGCCTTCAGATATGAGATAACAAGAGTCCAGACACAGTATATTCCAGTTAGGGTGAAAAGAAAGGCTGGTAGGTGTAGGGAATGCTGAATGACTGGAGAAAATGAGATTTTGGTTAAGAAAAACAAGGACGCATATGTCAGGTATAGACAGAGAGATCGAGTGAATCCTAAGAGAATAAAGGCAGTACGAGCATACTCGTATTATAAGAGAAATTATAAGAGAATTATAAGAGAAATCATGAAGGCAAAAAGGGGACATGAGATAGCTTTGGAAAATAGAATTCAGGAGAATCCAAAGGGTTTTTATACATACATCAAGGACAAAAGGGTAGCAAGGGAGAGAATATGGCCCCTCAAAGATCAGCAAAGCGGATTACGTGTGGAGCTGCAGTAGATGGAGGAGATGCTGAACGAATATTTTGCGTCAGCTTTTCCTGGGGAGAAGGGCATGGAAGATATAGACTGTGTGGAAATAGATGGTGACATGTTGGAAAATGTCCACATTACAGAGGAGGAGGTGAAAGATGTCTTGAAATGCATAAAAGTGGATACATCCCCAGTACCTTATCAGGTGTACCCTAGAACTCTGTGGAAAGCTACAGAAACCATTGTTGGGTCTCTTGCTGAGATATTTGTATCATAGATAGTCACAGGTGAGGTGTCGGAGGACTGGAGGTTGGGTAACTTGGTGCCACTATTTAAGAAAGTGGTAAGGAAAAGCCAGGGAATGAAAGACCAGTTAGCCTAACATCCATGGGAGTCAAGTTGTTGGAGAGAATCCTGGGAGATAAGATTTACATGCATTTGGAAAAGATAGAATTGATTAGCGATAGTCACCATGGCTTTGTGCGTGGGAAATCATGTCTCACGAACTTGATTGAGTTTTCTGAAGAAGGAGTTTGATTCAGATAAATACGAGGTGCTGCATTTTGGGAAAGCAAATCTTAGCAGGACTTATACACTTAATGGTAAGGTCCGAGGGAGAGTTGCTGAACAGAGACCTTGGAGTGCAGGTTCATAGCTCCTTGAAAGTGGAGTCACAGGTAGATAGGATAGTGAAGAAAGCGTTTGGTATGCTTTCGTTTATTGGTCAGAGTATTGAGTATAGGAGCTGGGCGGTCATGTTGCGGCTGTACAGGACATTGGTTAGGCCAATGTTGGAATATTGCGTGCAATTCTGGTCTCCTTCCTATCGGAAAGATGTTGTGAAACTTGAAAGGGTTCAGAAAAGATTTACAAGAATGTTGGAGGATTTGAGCTATAGGGAGAGGCTGAACAGGCTGGGGCTGTTTTCCCTGGAGCGTCGGAGGCTGAGGGGTGACCTTATAGAGGTTAACATAATTATGAGGGCCATGGATAGGGTAAATGGACAAAATATTTTCCCTGGGGGGGGGGGGGGGGGGGTGGAGTCCAGAACTAGAGGGCATAGGTTTAGGGTGAGGGGAAAGATATAAAAGGGACCTAAGGGGCAACTTTTTCATGTAGAGCTTGGTACGTGTATGGAATAAGCTGCCAGAGGAAGTGGTGGAGGCTGGTACAATTGCAACATTTAAAAGGCATTTGGATGGGTATATGAGTAGGAATGGTTTGGAGGGATATGGGCCAGGTGCTGGCAGGTGGGCCTAGATTGGGTTGGGATATCTGGTCGGCATGGATGGGCTGGACCAAAGGGTCTGTTTCCATGCTCTACATCTCTATGACTCTAAGTAAGAAAGTGGATTGATGAAGGCAGAGTGGTGGACGTGATCTGTATGGACTTCAGCAAGTCCGTCAACAAGGTTCCTTATGGGAGACGGGTGGGAAAGTTTTGATCTCGTGGAATACAGGGAGAACTATCCATTTGGATACAGAACTGGCTCGAAGTCAGAAGAGAGAGGGTGGTGATGGAGTGTTGCTTTTCAGACTGGAGGCCTGTGACCAATAGTGAGTAACAAGGATCAGTGCTGGGTCCACTACTTTTTGTCACTTATACAAATGATTTGGATATAAACATGGAGGTATAGTTAGCAAGTTTGTACATGACACCAAAATTGGAGGTGTAGTGGACGCAAAGAAGATTAACTCAGATTACAATGGGACTTTGATCAGATGGGCCAATGGGCAGAGGAGTGGCAGATGGAGGTTAATTTAGGTTAAAGTGGGGTGCTGTATTTTGGAAAAGCAAATCAGAACAGGGCTTTTGTACTTGATGGTAAGGTCCTCGGGAGTGTTGCTGAACAAAGAGACCGTGGAGTGCAGGTTGATAGCTTCTTAAAAGTAGAATCGCATGCAGATAGGATAGTGAAGTAGGCGTTTGTTCTGCTTTGCTTTATTGTTCAGAGCATCGAGTAAAGTCATTGAGAGCTCATGTTGCCACTGTTCAGTACATTGGTCATGCCACTTTTGGAATATTGCATGTAATTTTGGTCTGCTTCCTATCGGAAAGATGTTGTGAAACTGGAAAGTTTTCAGAAAAGATTTACAAGGATGTTGCCAGGGTTGGAGGATTTGGCCTAAATGGCCTACTCCTCCTGTTACTATGAATCTGTAACCCTGCATTCCACATGGTAGGAGGGTTCCCATGGCACAGAGGAGGTTATCTCATCTAAAATTAAACCCCTTACTTTGCTTGAACTCAAACTGCTTGACTTGGAGGAGAATGGGAGTTTGCAAAGTGTCCTCCGCTCCACACGTGCCTCAACTGCGGGACAGCTGCTCGGCACACCCTCCATTGTTAACATCACAACGGCGATGCAGACCTGTCAGTTTCAGAGTGAAACTTCCTCCCTGTGGGCAACATCTGGGAGCAAAGCAATGTCACCTGCTTTCCATTCCCCATCCTCCGCAAGTGGGGCAGGGGGAGGTGGGGTGTATTTTCCTCGTGTATTTCCTCAATTTGGCACGTTTACAGTTTTCACCCTGGAAAAGGTTGCTTCTTTCCTCATGTTCACAATTAAAAGGCGAGTTTCTCATGGAACTGAGCAACATTTAATGGATTGGCACGTTGATATAAAATGTAGACGTATGTTGCTTCATTTGGTGTATGTCTGATATTGTTGGCTGTTGTAAAAGTTTCTTTGCAATTATTATTCACCTTCTTATGTAGTAATGGGGTCACGTCCTTTTTTTGTCATCATTTTTTATTTAATCCGACAGCAGGAAGTAATTCAGTAACTTTACTGGCTTTCTTTTCTCAAGCAGCCTTGACATTTCATTTTCATATCCTTGATTCAACTCCATTTCCAGCACCTTTGTAGGCAGTTTTTTTTTTACATGTTATTGTCGCCGAAATGAAGTTTTCCTCAATACACAGCTAAGGCTATCTGACTGCATGAGAGTATTCAGATTTCTCTGTGTTGGGTAATATGTGATCAGCAGGCATCTGGCAATCTACAGGAATTGCCACCTTTGTTTTGTTCATTCAGCTGTACTGACAGTGATCACTTATTTTGTGATTTTTTTTGCAGGAAGATGTGCAGAAAGAAATCTGAAAGCAAATGATGCATCAACTTCTGACAGAGCCACTTGATTCATTGGGACTTGAATATCAGCAGCCATTCCAATCAAGAAGAAATGTTTCCTTTTGCTTGCTTTAGAGATTTTGGACACTGGTGTGGCAGGAAGAATACTGAGACACCAAGTGAGGGAGATTCAGTGCGCCGACTGTGAAAAGTGCTTCACACCATTTACTCAGATTGCGGGAATCAAAGTCTCACCCCTCACGGTGGGAAAGACTATGTCCCCATTCTGTTTGTAATTTCAAACCCAGAGCAACACGAGGAAAGCTCCCCCAATGGGGAAACTGTGGAAATGTGGGGACTGAGGGAAAACATTCCCTTCCCAATCCCTGCTGGAAACCCACAGACGTATTCACAGCGGGAGAGGCCATTCACCAGCTCGGTGTGCAGGAAGGGCTTCAGTCGGATCAGCCATCTGGAGACGCATGAGTGGGTCCACAAGTGAGAGAAGCCATTTATGTGCTCACACCTTAGAGAGGCCATTCACCTGCTGTAAATGCCGGAATGGCTTCACCTGCTCCTCTCACCTGCGGAGGCACCAGCGAGTTCAGGTGCCATCGCAGGGGGTTTGAAGGAGTGATGGCCGAGTGCCAATCGCTTATGCCACGAACCGGCGATTCTCCTGCCCCTTGGATGCTGCGGGACCTGCTGTGCTTTTCCAGCACCACACTCAAGTGTGATCTCCAACATCTGCAGTTCTCACTTTCTCCTCGAGGGCAAGGTGGGACTTGTCTTTTATTCACTCATTCACTCCTTATAGCCTGTCCTTTGTTGTGCAAATACATCAATGCAAGTTTCAGAAAGATTTCTGCAGCTTTTAAAAAATAAATTAACATTCTTCCGCACTTTAACAAAGCTTCTGAATATATGATTTGAGTTATTCTCAATTTTAAAGGTCAGCTATTTCTCACATTCCCTGTTTCCCAGGTAGAGTCATCACCAACCATTCTCGCTCTCTCCTTAGAAGGGCTTCATACAGCGATCAAAGAGGGCTGAGGCAGGAGAAAGGATGGGGGGGGGCGGTCGCTGGCGGTGGTGGAGAAGGGAGAGAAATGGACAGGGGGTCAGACTGGGGTTCAGAGGGTTGGGGGATAGAATAGGGGGTGCAGTGTGAGGAGTGAGAATGGGCAGGGGGCAGTGGGTGGGGAGAAAATGGACAGGGGTGTAGAATGTGAAGAGAGGGACAGCGCTGACAGGGTGTCAGTGTCCCACGAACTGGAACGCACTCCTCCCACAGCAGACGTGGGGCAATCATTTCTCAATATACACGTGGCTAAGGCAGTGGAACCATATCATCCCTACAGGCCATTCACACCGACCTTCCCAACAGCGTCCCACCCAGACCCACTCGATTACGCTGCAACCCTGCAGTTCCCCATGGCTATTTCCTGATGAAGGGTTTTGCCCGAAACGTCGATTCTCCTGCTCCTCGGATGCTGTGCTTTTCCAGTACCACACTCTTGACCCTAATCTCCAGCATCTGCAGTCCTCACTTTCGCCCTATAAGGGGTGAATGTTCTATTCCAAGTCTTTTAAATCTTTCAAAATCTTTCCCCCTCGCCCTAAACCTTTATCCCCTAGTTTTGGAATACTTCTACCCTGGGGAAAAGACAGAAACGTTGAGCAGCCAAACAAAATGCAAAAGGAATAACATGTCAAGGCACAGGGAAAAAAAACATTTCGACAAAAAATTGCTTTGGTATTTTTCTCTCGTATTCGCATTTGGACACTTGAAATTTGTCATGATCTGGAGGTGCCCGTGTTGGACTTGGGTGTACGAAGTTAAAAATCACACAACACCAGGTTACAGTCGAATAGGCTTCTTTGGAAGCACTAACTTTCGGAGCGCTGCTCCTTCATCAGGTGGTTGTGGAGTATAAGATCATAAATTCTGTGTTACGATGTTATACCCCACAACCACCTGATGAAGGAGCAGCGCTCCAAAAACCCGTGCTTCCCAATAAGTCTGTTGGACTATAACCAGAGGTTTTGTGATTTTTAACAGTTTGCAACAAATTCCTGCATACTGAGCATGCTCCGCGGTGTCAGCAAGCAATGCACATGACTGCTGGTGTCAGCAAAGCACTGCGCACACTTGGTTCGCCGTAGAAACGGCGCGTGAGCTCCTTTCCATGGACCATTGGAGGACCGGAAGGAGTCTGGTCCTCCTGCCAATCAGAGCCGGCCATTGTCGAAATGCGGAGGTTGGACCGTGAGCTCTGAAGATGCTGCTGCTCTTTTCTCTCTGAATGAGGATTAAATGTCACCCCAGACTGTAACTTCCTTCCTCTGTCTAACATTTGTGAATACAGCAGTCTTTTTCTCACCACTTTTTTTTTCATTCTGGGGTTGATTGTTGACTTGCAGCAACTGAAAGATTGAATCAAGGAAAAGTTGATCCAGGTCTGTATCTCAATTTGCAAACACATGGCAAATGCAGTATCACAATGTGAAGTTCTAGTCTTTGCAGTGAAAAAAACGCAGAGAGGAGGCGCATTGTTTGGATGGTGATATGTTGAGATGTGGCGAAAGTGAGATGCTGGAGGTCAGAGTTGAAAAGTGTAGCACTGGAAAAGCACAGCAGGCCAAGCAGCAACTGAGGAGGAGGCGAGTCGACATTTCAGGCATGAGCCTACATCAGGAAAGATGTGTGGATGGACAAAGGGGCCTCAGTACCCTTCGAAACCAGTCAGTGCCAGTTGTCAGACAGGTGCAGCAAGCAATGAGCAAAGCAAGTGGTATATCAGCAAGAGGAATTGAGTTCAGAAGTGGGAGGTCTTCCTGCAGTTAGATCGGTCATGGAGTGTATTCCAGGCTGAGTTCACTTGACTTTGAAGAACAAATGAGTTATGGGGAAAGACAAGAAAATGGTTTCAAGAACAGTTACAGAGTCATACAGCACAGAAACAGACCATTCAGTCGAACTGGCCCATGCTGACGGTGTTCTGAAACTATACTGGTCCCACCTGCCAATGATTGGCCCATATCCCCCCGAACCTTTCCTATTCATGTACTTATCCAAATGTCTTTTAAACATTGTAACTGTACCTGCATCCAGTAACTCCTCTGGAAATTGATTCCACACACGAACTACTCTTTGTCTTAAAAAAAAGATGCCCCTCATGTCTTTCTAAAATATTTCTTTTCTCATCTTCAAAATTTTCTCCCTAATCTTGAAACCCCACCCTAGGGAAAGAATACCTGCCATTCACCTCATCTATACCCCTCATGATTTTATAATCTTCTCTAAGGTCACCTCTCAACCTCCAATGCTCCAGTGAAAAAAGTCCTCGCCTATCCACCTCGATGCAGGTATAGTCATATCCAGTTATGAATATACTGTTCAATGCTGGTGCCAGCTGGAAAGACCAAATGACCTATTCCTGCTCCCAATTCTCTCACTCTGTGTCCAGGATAGCAAGAGACCAAATGACACAGGAGCAGAAATTAGGCCATTCAGCTGATCAGATCTGCTCCACCATTCAACCATGGCTGATACATTTTGAAATTTGGATTTTGGAACGGCAGATCAGGGCAGGATCTACACATTTAATGGGGAATGTTGTTGAATAAAGATATCTTGGAGTGTTGGTTCATATTTTGTTGAAAGTGGAGTCGCAGGTAGACAGGTTTAGTATACTTGCTTTTATAGGTCAGTGCATTTCAGTACAGAAGTTGGGAGGTCATGTTGCGGCTGTGCAGGACATTGATTAGGCCTCTTTTGGAATACTGCATTCAGTCTGGTTTCCCTGCTACATGAAAAGTGTTGCGAACCTTTGCAAGGATTTGGAAAAGATTTATAAGGCTATTGCCAGAGTTGGAGGGTTTGGTCTATATGGAGAGGCTGAATGGGCTGGGGCTGTTTTCTCTGGAGCATTGCAGGCCGAGGTGTGACTTTATAGAAGTTCATAAGGAGCATGGATAGGGTGAATAACCAAGATCTTTTCCCCAGAGTAGGGGAGTCCAAAACTAGAGAGTATAGGTCTGAGGTGAGAGGGGAAATATTTAAAAGGAACTTTACAGGCACCTTTCTCACACAGAGGGTGTTGTGTGTATGGAATGAGCTGCCGAGGAAGTGGTCGAGGCTGGTATAATTACAGCATTTTAAAAGGCATCTGGTAAAAGGGAGAATTGAAAGGGATATGGGCTAATTGCTGGAAAATGGGACTATGTTAATTTGGGATATCTGGTCAGCATGGACAATTTGGACTGAGGGAAAACAGAAGTGTTGGCATTGTATTTCGAATGCTATCCATCAGTGGGAGCGGTGAATCAGTAACTGGTATCGTTAGAAACCTTATGATTTTCAGTACTGCAGGTATAGCATTGTCTCATCAGCTTTGTAAAGGTTACTGGCAGCAGCGGTAGGTGTGGGCTGTATTCACTAGAAATGATTAAGCAGTTAGATAACACACATACGAGAGAACAGGCAGGACTTGTCTTTCCATTTGCAGAAGGTGGGAGGTTCTGGGTGCTGTGGTCTGGGGCAACTGCGGTAAATCATGGAATCCCTATAACGTGGAAGCAGGCCATTCATCCCATCAAGTCCACACTGACCTATCCAAACAGCATGCCACCCAGACCCACCCTATCTAGTCGTTTTTGCTGGTGGGTGAGACTAGGTAACAAGATTAAGGGTACGTTTAAGACAGAGGAGGAGGAACTCGAGAGTGGTGAATCTATGAAATCCTTTGCCCAAGGAAGCAATAGAAGCAGGCATATTCGAGACACAGTTCGATGGGATTTTGTATGGTAGGTGAATTTAGGGTAGTCATGATAATGCAGGTAAGAGGAGCTGAGATGATGGATAGATCAGACATGATCTTAGATGGGCCAAGTGGCTTACTCCTGCTTCTATTGCTGTGAACGTATAAACCTGCATTTCTCATGGGCAATCCGAATCAAGGCAGGTGAGCAATGTAGTGATGTGGAAAATGAACATCAGAGAATGATAGAAAGGGACAAGGAGAGTAAATGTCCCAGCAATCAAGACTGGATTCTACAAATCACAAAAATTGAACCTGAAGACTGAACGTCTGAATGTGTGCAGGATTGTAACAAAAGTGGATGAATTGACTGCACACATTAAAGACAATATGATCTGAGACTCCTTCCAGAGATATGGCTTCAGGAATGACAAGGATTGGATTCTGAATATCGAGGGGGGACATGGCATTCAAGTCAAATGGGAAGCTAGGTAATGGTAGAGGGTTGGCACTGCTAATCAAAGCTCTGATAACATGGTAGTCTGGTGTCAGCTAGGATTTCAGGTCCTGATTTCTCTGTCCTTCTGTTGGTCTCCCTGTTCCCACAGAGTAAGGTGTCGTCTGTCCTCAGCTCAGCTGGCTTTCTGCTGAAATTTTGAGCCCCTTCTACACCTTCCAGAACAATAAAATATTCAGTCGATCAAGGCCCAACCCACAATTTCCCAGCCTGTCAACCATCCAGACTGCGAGAGTCATCATCGTGAGAAGGTCTACAGCCTTAATACTTGTCTTTAAACATTTAGACTAAATGTAATGCTGAATTACAGAACACATTTATTACACTAGAAAATAGACAGACAGCAAGGCTCAGAAAAGGGGGGCATCTTAAAGAATGTAAAAGATAGGGACACCTGGGCTTACAAAGTGATAACAGGATGCTGTAAGACAATTAAGAACGTTTGCCTTAGCATCGGTGAATCTGTATGAACAGGACACCAAGTGATAACATTCACAGCCATTCCCTTGTGAAATTAATGACAGTGTTCGATTCTGACCATGAAATGAAACTCGGTACTATCAAAAACTTTGTAATTAACAGTCAGTTGCTGTCAATTATAATGGATTCTTATACCCCTTGCAAGAAGGGCAGTCACAGAGAAAATAAATCTTTGCTGTTACAAAACCCTGACTTGAGAGTTCAAAAGGACACGAGAGAGAGAGACCATTTTAGTGCTGAGGCTGTTGAATCCAGTAGAAAATTAACTCTTAGTGCTTTGCTGCTTTGGATTGAATTTAATTGCATTTTGAGAATTTTTGATGATTTTGAGTAGCCAATTCTGGTTATGAAATGTAAACTCTGTAAAAGGAAATATTGATAAAGCTTTAACTTTCTGTTTTTACAGACCTTACACACTGCCCCACTGTCAATTCTAACATTCAGATCTGATGTCTTATTTGAATTTGAATCACAAACTTGAAAAGAAGGCATGTTTAATTCAAGACTAATCATTTTAAATACAACCTTGCAGTAACATTTCAGCCTCAGGTACAGAACAATTTTTTGCTTAAGATAAAAAGCAGGAATCTGCTCCCAGATTAAAATTATTCTAAACCTAACATTGAAGAGATTCTGACACAATTTGTCAGGAAGCCATTTTTATGGTCAAAAGTTTGCCCTCCTCGCTAAAAAGCCATTTTGTAAAACAATTGTATCAGACATGCGAGCTGTGCAAGGTTACCTTATGACATCTCCCACTTAATTTAGACTGGTACTTCTTCATAGGAACTTATCTCGCCACCAGACGCCTAACTCGGTTGGATTTGTTTTTCCCACCTGATGGATAGCTCAAGGCCTTTAGGAGTGATCAGTCATGCACACACAGATCTGTCAATCAACTTCTCTTCATTGCAAATTATTGTCTTTCACTGTTATCTGTCTAATAAAGAACATGCAATGTTTTTGTAAACTTTTGTATAAAGGAAGCCATTTTGTATCAGTACTTTGGAGTAGCCTACTGGGGCACTTGAAGAGCTGGTACCCTACTCTCCTAGGTTATTGGAACCTAGTTAGTTTAGCGTATAGGTATCAGTGTTATGTTGTAACAGTGATGCTACTAGTGAATAAAGGGGATGACTAAAATTAAACTAAACTGTCTGTAAGAGGTTTTTATTCCAGACTTCCAAAGAGTACGATCTTTGGGACGAACCAAGAAAGAGAGGCTTATGGGTCTGAGTCCATAAGGGCTTCCCTCGCCCATGTCAAATCTGTACTATAACAATAGCAGGGAATAAAACAAGAAAATTGAAACAAAATTAGACATAAACGCACATTTGGTGCTCGTGCTTAAAGGTTGTTCATTAGATAGCAAACCAGAATTGGGGTCTCCCAGGATTCTTATCACGCCCTACATGTGGAATTCCCACTCCCTGACATCTAAGTATTAGTACCCAGCTCTGATTTATAACAATATTTTCATCAACAGAAATGAAACATCTGTTATCAAATAGACATAGAAATATACAACACGGAAATAGACTTTTTGATCCAACACATCCATGCTATCCTATATAAATCTAGTGACCCATTTGCCAGCATTTGGCCCATATCCCTCCAAACCCTTCCTATTCACACACCCATTCAGATGCCTTTTAAATGTTGTAATTGTACCAGCCTCCACCACCACTCTGGCCTATTTACTCTATCCACCCTTCAGGATTGTATGAACCTCTACCCGGTCACCCTCAGCCTCCAACACTCCATGGGCAACAGCCCATCCTATTCAGCCTCTCCTTATACCACAAATCCACCAACACTGGCGACATCCTTATCAATCTGTCCTGCACCCTTTCAAGTTTTACAACATCCTTCCTATCCTATAGCAGGGAAACCAGAACCGAATGCAATATTTCAAAAGTGGCCTAACCAGTGTCCTACACAGCTGCAGCATGACCTCGCAACTCCTACACCCAATGCATTCAATGGGCCAAATGGCCTTTTTCTGCACTGCAGGGATTTTATGATTGCTTCATATAGTGTATATCTGATATTCACTGTTGTACAAGCTGCATGGTTATGATTTTTCACCTTCTAATATAGTAATGGAATTACATCCTGTATTTCTTGTAATCATTTTTAGTTAATAGGTCAGCAGGAAGTCTTTCAGCAACTTTACTGGCTTTCTTTTCTGAAGCAGCCTTGACATTTCATTTTCAAAACCTTGACTCAGCTCCATTTCCAGCACCTTTTGTCGGAAGGTTGTTCCAGGTCATTGTCACCTAAATGAAGTTTTCCTCTTAATATATACTTCACGCTACCTGGCTGCGTGAGGGTTTTCAAGTTTTTGTGTCATGGAAAACATATGATCAGCAGGCATCTGGCAATCTACAGGAATTGTCACCGATGTTATGTTCATTTGACTGTACTGACCGTGATCACTTATTTTGTGATTTTATTTGCAGGAAGACATGGGGAAAGAAATCTGAAACCAAAAGATAATCAATTTCTGACAGAGCCACTTGATTCATTGGGACTTGAATATCAGCAGCCATTCACATTGAGAAGAAATGTTTCGTTTTGTCTGCTTGAGAGATTTTGGACACTGGTGCGGCAGGAAGAATACTGAGACACCCGAGTGAGGGAGATTCAATGCGCTGACTGTGAAAAGTGCTTCAAACCATTTACTCAGCTTGGAGGATCAAAGTCTTACCACTCACGGTGGGGAGAGACTGTGTATCCTTTCTGCTTGTAATTTGAAACACAGTGACACAAGGACAGCTTCCCCCCATGTGGAAATGTTAGTACTGTGGGAGAAAATTCCCTTTCCTATCGATGCTGGAAACCTACAGACGCGTTTACATGGAGGAAAGGGGAGAGGGTGTTCACCCACTCCGTGTGTGGACAGGGATTTAGTGAGATGGGCCATCTGCAGAAGCACCAGCGGGTTCATGTGGAAGAGAAGCCGTTCAAGTGCTCCATGTGCGGGAGGGAGTTCACTCAATCATCTACACTGCTGGCCCACCAGCGGGTTCAAACCGAAGAGAAGCCGTTCATTTGCTCTCTGTGCGGGAAGGGCTTCACCCGCTCCTCCCACCTGCAGAGACACCAGTGAGTTCACGTGCCATTGCAGGGGGATTGAAGGAGCTTCAGCAAATGTCGACTGTACTAATAACCTAGTTCTGGGGACTCCCGGGTTTGAATAGCAGATGGTGGAATTGGAATTCAGTCAAAAATCTGGAGTTCAGAACCTCATGATGAGAAAAACATCCCAATCTGATTCACTCATGTTTTAGGGAAGGAAACTGCTGTTGTGGGAAAGGATTCACTCAGTCGTCCCAGCTGCATCCTTTACCTGGTCTGGTCTACACCTGACTCCAGATCCACAGCAGTGTGGTTGACGCTTGACAGCCCCTCGGCAAATGCGCGGGGAGAATCTTACTTGGATACAGGATATGGGTTGCAATTGCTGAGTGAAGCAATACTACCTCCAGGTTAGGTGTTCCAAGGATCCAATTACAAAGGGACAACTCAGCTGACCAACAGTGAAGAAAGTGGGATGCAGGGGAGTGTGTACGCTTTGACCTTGAGCTGTTAAAAATGTAAATAAGCTACTCTTTCTATGCCTTTTTGCTGGGGAGATCTGAAGCTGTAACAAAGTGGGTCACAATAAAAGTTAGGCAGCATCTGAGGAGCAGGAAAATCGACGTTCCAGGCAAAAGCCATTCATCAGGAATCTGATTCCTGATGAAGGGCTTTTGCCCGAAATGTCAATTTTCATGCTCCTCAGATGCTGCCTGACCTGCTGTGCTTTTCTAGCACCACTCTCATCCAAACTCTGATCTCTAATATCTGCAATCCTCACTTTTGCCACAATAAAGTTTACCTGAACTTACCGAAGGATTCAGACATTGAAGGCGATGAGATCCAACAGGTTTTTCTTTGAAAGCTGCTCATTTCTTTCAATCTCCAGTGTGAGGTTTCTAATGCCATATATTAGAAGGAGCAGTCAATGTGTAGCTCGTATTATTCGAAATTGTTCGTTTTTCAGGACTGCAGGTTCATCATTTCCTCAGCATTGTAAAGTTTACTGGCACCAGTGGGAGGTGTGGGCTGTTTTCATTAGAAACAAAGTTAAAAATCACACAATACCAAGTTATAGTCCAACAGGTTTATTTGGAAGCACTAGCTTTTGGAGCACTGCTCCTTCATTGGGTAGCTGTGGAGCAGGATCATAAGACACAGTATTTGTAGCAAAAGGACATTGAATGATATATTGAACAAACCTAGATTGCTTTGAAGTGTTTCATCTTTAGAATGGGTTTCAGATTTCAGTTCATTAATATATAAATCCCAGCACTTTTTTTAAAGTCACAGTCTCGAGATAACCGAAGGTTTTATAAAAAGAGGTGACATCTCAGCTCAGACAATGCATGAAAGGTGTGAGGTTTGAGTCTGTCTTGAGTCAGACTGGTTCTATTTCCAAAGTAGGAATGTATAAAATATTACATGAAGTGATTGCCTGCAGATTATGCACATTTTGAGCAAAATAGAATGTATCTACAAATATAATTCTGCATATGCAAATGCACCCCATAATCTTATGTCTTTCTTTCCTGCACAGGACCTCCAACCAACACTACACACCAGATATATTGATGATCTTTTTTCCTCTGGACCCATGGCGAGGAGTCACTGAATTAATGACACTGACATTAACAAGTTTCAGCCCACCATCACACTCACCATGGACTACTCTTTAGTATCTGTCTCATTTTTGGACACATGCAACTGGATAGAAATAGAATCAGTCTGACGTAACATTGGGACACAGACAGACTTTAATTTAACACCTTCAATGCATTATCTGATTGAGATGACACCTATTGTTAAAACCTATCTTGAGAACATAACTTTTAAAAAGTTTTGGGATTTACATGTGAAGGAATCGAAACTAACATGGTCATTCTAAAAGATGATAGAGGTAAGCTAAATTTGTTTAATATTACATTCCATGACTCTGCAATCCTGTTGCTAAAGCATCTGTGTATTATGATTCTGCTCCACAACCACCCGATGAAGAAGCAGCGCTTCGAAAGCTAATGATTCCAAATAAATTGGAAATAAATAAACGGTTGGACTATAACCTGGCATTGTGTGATTTTTAACTTTGAAAATCTGTCAGTAATAACCAGCATCTCCATACTGCGCATGCTACTCAGTGTCAGCAACCATTTCGCGTGTTGGTCATGCGACATGGGGAAACGCCCCACGATCTTGTTTGGTGAACCAATGGGACGCTCTGGAGGACCGGATGGGGACTGGTCCTCCTGCCAATCACAGCAAACCTATAGAGTGGATGCGGACGTAGGATCATGTGCTTCTGAGGTTGGTGCTGCTTCTCTCTCTCTCTGAATTAAGATTGAGCTTTAGCCCAGACTGCAACTTTCTTCCTCTGTCCAACATCTGTGAGTACAATGGTCTCTTTTCTCACCCCATTTTCCATTCCGGGGTTCAACTGTTGACTTGCAGACATTGAAGCGAAATGGAGTGAATCCAGGGAGGGGACAGATTCTGGGAAAGTTAGTTCAGTTTTGTGTCTCTATTGAAAAACACAGGGCAAATGCAGGAACCTTTTTATCAGAAATGATGTGTAGATCTACAGATCTGGATGTAATTCTACACCAATCGGTGCCAGTTGTAAGACAGATGCAGCAAGCAATCAGCAAGGCAAGTGGCGTGTTAGCAAGAGGAATTGAGCTGAGAGGTGGGGATGCCTTCCTGCAGTTAGGGTGTCATTGAATACGTCCAAGGCTGAGTTCACCTGATTTTTGAACAACAAAGAAGTGGATGGTTATGGGGGAAAGCAAAAAAATGGTTTTAAGACCAGTATAGATTGGTTACAGAAACAGACCCTTCAGTCCAACTAGTCCATGCTGATCAATGATCCTAATCTAGTCCTATTTGCCAGCACTTGGTCCATATCCCTTTAAACCCTTCCTATTTATAGACCAATCCAGATGCCTTTTAAATGCTGTAATTATACCAGCCTCCACCACTTCCTCTGGCTGGTCATTCCATACACGCACCACTCTCTTGTGAAAAAGCTCTCCTTAGGTCCCTATTATGTCTTTCCCCTCTCACCCTAAACTTTTAGTTCTGGACTCCCCACCTCACAGAGAAGATTTTGTCTGTTTGCCCTATCCATGCCCCTCTGTAAGGTCACCCCTCAGCCTTTGGCACTCCAAGGAAAACAGCCCCAGCCTATTTAGCCTCACCCAAGAGCTCAAATCTTTCAAAATTGTTAACATCCTGGTGAATCTTTTCTGAACCCTTTCAAGCTTCACAACATCGTTCTGATGGCAAGAAGACCAGAGTTGCACGCAATATTTCAAATGTGGCCTCACCAATGTCCTGTACATATGCAACATCACCTCCCAACTCCTTTACTCAATGCTCTAACCAATAAAGGACAGCGTACCAAATACTGCCTTCACTATGCTATCTATCTGCGACTTTACCTTCAAGGAACTATGAACTGCACTCCAAGGTTTCTTTGTTCAGCAACATTCCCCAGGACCTTACCATAAAGTGTATAAGTCCTGCACTGATTTGTTTTTCCAAAATGCAGCACCTCGCATTTATCTGAATTAAACTTCATCATTCATGTACTTGTCCTAATGTCTTTAAAATGTTCTAACTTTACCTGCGTCCACCTCTTCGTCTGGACATGCATTTCACACACAAAGCACTTTGTGTTTTTAAAAATAAGTGCCTATTATGCCTTTTTAAAATATTTCTCCTCTCACCTTCAAATTCGCTGCCTAATCTTGAACCCCCACTAAGGGAAAAGATATCCGCCAGTCACCTTATCTATACCCCTCATGATTTTATAATCCCCGATAAGGTCACCTCTCAACCTCCTCTGCTCCAGTGGAAATATTTCCAGCCTATCCACCTAGATGTAGGTATCTTCATATCCACTTATGTTGGTGCAGGCTCGACAGGCTAAACAGCCTGTTCCTGTTCCCAATTCTTTCTCTCTGTGTCCAGGAAAGCAAGAGACCATAAAACACAGGAGAATAAATTAGGTGTCTCAGCCCATCGGGGCTGCTCTGCCATTAAATCATGGTTGGTAAGTTTCTCAATCCCATTCTCCCACTTTCTCCCCGTAACCCTCGATTTCCCCCTTGATACTCAAGAACCCACCTACTTCCGTCTTAAATCTACTCAGTGACCTGGCCTCCACAGCCTTCTGTAGCAATGAATTCCACATATTCACCACTCACCGGCTGAAAATATTTCACCTTATCTTTGTTCTAAAAGATATTCCTTTTACTCTGATGCTGTGCCCTCGGGCCCTAGACTCTCCGACCAATAGGAACATCTTCCCCATGTGCACTCTGTCCAGGCCATTCAGTGTTCTCTGTTTCAACTAGATTCCCCCCCCCCCCCCCCCCCCCCCCCCCCCCCCCCCGAGCGTGGGCCTGTTGATCAGCATGAACCAGATCCTTCAGGTTGAGGTACAGCAGGAATTACGTTCAGCAATGTCAGAATGGAGGGAGTGTGTTGAATGGAGATTTTTCAGCTTTTCGGGGCTGAGAGAGGAAAGAAAGTTCAATATAAATTAGAATTGATAGGATGGGCTGATGGGCCAAGGAGTGGTAGAATGAGTTTAATTTAGATAAATGTGAGGTGTTGCATTTTGTAAGGCAAATCAGAGCATGACTTACACAGTTAATGGGGAATGTTGCTGAACAAAGAGACCTTTCAGGTTCTAGTTCCTTGAAAGTGGAATTGCAGGGAGACAGGATAGTGAAGAAGGCATTTGGTACGCTTTTTTTCGTTTCCTGGTCAGAGTATTGAGTACAGGAGGTGGGGGGTCATTGTCATGGCCGCACAGGACATTGGTTAGGCCACTATTTTGGAATAGTGTGTGCAATTCTGGGCCCCCTCCTATGGAACAATGTTGTGAAACTTGAAAGAGTTCAGAAAACATTTACAAGGATGTTGGCAGAGCTGGAGGGTTAGAGCTATTGTGAGATGCTGAATAGGCCAGGGATAATTTCCCTGCAGCATTGGAGGCTGAGGGGTGACCTTACAGAATTTTATAAGGGGTATGGATAGGGTGAATAGCCAAAATCTTTTCCCCATGGCAGGCCAATCCAAAACTGGAAGGCATAGGTTTCATGTGAGAGGGGAAAGATTTAAAACGGACCTGAGGTGCAACCTTTTCACACAGAGGGTAGTGCATGTTTGGAATGAGCTGCCAGAGAAAGTGATGGAGGCTGCTACAATAACAATATTTAAAAGGCATCTGGATGGGTACATGAATAAGAAGGGTTTAGAGAGATACGGGCCAAATGCTGGCAAATGGGACTAGATTAATCTAGGATATCTGGTCAGCATGGATGAGTTGGACTGAGGGCTCAGTTTCTGTGCTGTATGACTTTAATCATCTTCTGTGAAAGCGGAAGTGTGATTGTGAAGACTGAACTTTGAGAACAGCTTTCAAAGATGTTTTGCCTTTACTGGAAGCAGAAGTTGTTCCAGAATGAAATCTTTCAATTGTGAGACAGGAACTGAGTACGCGTGTATGTCTAGGATTTTGATGGAAAGTGGGAATTCATTGCACTGTGGGGATGAAGTGGTTTAAGGTTTACCAGCAGTAAGTAAAGTGTGCTGAGTGGGGAGCCTAGTGAAGGGTTTTGAGTTAAACTGCTCATTTCATTCAGCCTTCAACACTGTATTTCCAATGCTGTGCATCAGAAGGAGCAGTGAGTCAGTAACTGGTATCGTTAGAAGCCTTACGGGTTTCAGTACTGCAGGTATTGCATTGTTTCATCAGCATTGTATTGCTCTTTGAACGGTTGGTGTGGACGTGTTGGGCCGAAGGGCCTGTTTCCACATTGTAAGTAATCTAATCTAATCATTACTGGCAGCAGTGAGAGGTGTGGGCTATATTCACTAGAAATGATAAAGCAGTTAGATAACACACATACGAGATGGCAGAGTGGGATTTGTCTTTTAATTTGCAGAAGCTGGGAGGTTCTGGGAGCTGTGATCCAAGACAAAACTAAGTGCGGTAAATCATAGAAGTCCTGCAGTGTGGAAGTAGGCTGTTCAGGCCCTCAAGTCCACGTTGGCCCCTCCGAAAAGCTTCCACCTCACCCCGCCCCCATCCCTCCACTACCACTACCACCACCAACCAATCGATCCAGTAACTTCTGCTGGTGGGTGAGATTAGGACTAGAGGTCATGGCCTCGAGATTAGAGGGAGTCAGTTTAAGACACAGATGAGGAGGAACTGCTTTTCCCGGAAAGTAGTGACTCCATGAAATTCTCTGCCTATGGAACCTGTAGAGACAGCTTCACTAAGAATATTCAAGACACAGTTGAGTAGGTATTTGCATGGTGGGGAATTAAGGGTAGTTGGGATAATGCAGGTAGGAGGAGCTGAGACGATGGATAGATCAGCTATGATCTTAATGAATAGCACAGCAGGCTTGACAGGCCAAATGTCCAACTCCTGCTTCAATTACTATGAAACTATAACCCTGCATTTCCCATGGCTACCCCAGCTAACCTGCACATCCCTGGGCAATTTAGCGTGGCCAGTCCAAATCAAGGCAGGTGAACAGTGTTGTGATGTGAAAATGAACATCACGAGTATAATAGAAAGGGACAAGGAGAGTAAATGTACCAGCAATCAAAGCTGGATTCTAAAGATCACAAAAATTGAAACTGAAGACTGTGTGTCTGAAGGTGTGCTGCATCATAACAAAAGTGAATGAATAGACTGCACACATCGAACAGAATAATTATGATCTGAGACTCCTTACAGAGACATGGCTTCAGGGTACCAAGATTGGATCCTGAATATTGAAGGGGTACGTGGCATTCTGGTCAAATGAGAAACTAGGTAAAGGTAGAGGCACTGCCAATCAAAGCACTGATTACATGGTAGTCTGGTGTCAGCTCGGATTTCAGGTCCTGATTTCTCTGCCGTCTGTTGATCTCCCTGTTTTCACAGAGTAAAATGTCAGTCTGTTCTCAGCTCTGCAGGATTTCTGCTGAAGTCTCGACCACCCACCCCCCCCCCACCCCCCCCCCACCCCCCCCCCCCACCTTTTACAACTGCTGGAACAATAAAACATTGTCATTCAAGGCCCAACCCACAATCTCCCATCCTATCAACCATCCAGACAGAGAATCATCATAGCAGGGAATAAAACAAGAAAAATTAAACAAAATTGAGAATAAATAGGTGCTTGTACTTAATGTTTGTTCGTTAGGACGTACACCAGAAATTGATGTCTCCCAGGGTTCTTAGAGTGCCCTAATTGAGGAATTCTCGCTCCCTTACATCTATGCCGGGTGCTGGCAGGTGGGACTAGATTGTGTTGGGATGTCTGGTCGGCATGGACAGGTTGGATCGAAGGGTCTGTTTCCATGCTGTATATCTCTATGACTCTAAGTATTACCACCCAGGCATGATTGATAAATGCATCAACAGAAATAAAGCATCTGTTATCAAATAGACATAGAAACATACAGCATGGAAATAGACTTTGCGATCCAACACATCCTTGCAGACAAGATATCCTATGTAAATTTAGGTCTATTTGCCAGCATTTGGCCTTTATCCCTCCAAACCCTTCCTATTCACATACCCATCTAGATGCCTTTTAAAAGTAATTGTACTGAGCACTTCCTCTGGCAGCTCAGTGCAGTATGCACCACCCTCTCTGTGAAAACATTGACCCTTCGGTCACTTTTAAATCTTTCCCCTCCCATCCTAAACCTATGACCTCTGGTTTTGGACACCCCCACCCTGGGGGAGTATGCTTCCCTATTCATGCCCCTCATGATTTTATAAACCTTGACAAGGTTATCCCTCTGCCTCTGATGCATCAAGGAAACAGCCCCATACTATTCAGCCTCTCTTTATACCACAAACCCTCCAACCTTGGCGACATCCTTATCAATCTGTCCTTCATCCTTTCAAGTTTCACAACATCCTTCTTATCCTGTAGCAGGGAGACCAGAATCGAATGCAATATTCCAAAAGTAGCCTAACCAATGTCCTGTACAGCTGCATCATGACCTCCCAATTCCTATACCCAATGCATTCAATGGACCAAATAGCCTTTTTGTGCACTGCAGGGGTTTTATGATTTTAATCTGTGACCCAGTCAATTTTAGTCATTATCTCTGGTGCATGGCGTGTCAGGGTGGGATCACTGGTATCAGAGTTGCATGCAATACTACAAAAGTGGCCTAACCAATGTCCTGTGAAGTGTACCAAACACCACCTTCACTGTCCTGTCTACCCTGTGACTCCACTTTCAAGAACGAAAAGCCTGCCATAGAGTCATACAGCATGGAAACAGATCTTCAGTCCAACCAGTCCATGCCAACCATAATCCCACATTAAACCAGTCTCTCCTGCCTGCTCTTGGATTGTATCCCTCTAAACCTTTCCTATTCATGTACTGAAACAAATGTCTTTTAATTCTACCAGCATCCACCATTTTCTCAGGAAGTTCATTCCACACATGAACCACCCTCTGTGTAAAATTAGTATTTGAATAGCAAGGTTGGAAAGGTTCATAAAAGCTTTACAAGGATGTTTCCAGGGTTGGAGGGTTTGAGCTGCAGGGAGAGGCTGAATAGATTGGTCTGTTTTCCCTGGAGTGTTGGAGGCTGAGGGGTGATCTTACTGTAAATTCATGAGGGGCATGGATAGAGTAAATAGACAAGGTCTCTTTCCTGGGGTAGGGGAGTCCAGAAGTGGAGGGCAGAGGTTGAGAATGAGAGGGGAGCGATGTAAAGTTCCATGCAGAGGGTGGTGCATGTATTGAATGAGCTGTCAGAGGAAGTGGTGGAGGCTAGTACAATGACAACATTTACAAGGCCTCTGGATGGGTGTTTGAATAGGAAAGGTCGAGAGGGAGATGGGCTGGTAAATGCAGCTAGATTAATTTTGGATATCTGGTCAGCATGGGCAAGTTGGACCGAAGGGTCTGTGTCCATGCTGGACATCTCCATGACATTGAGGTTGAAGAAGTCCTGATCTGATTTGCATTTCCAAAATGCAGCACCTCGTATTTATCGGAATTAAACTCCATCTGCCACTCCTCAGCCCAAGATCCTATTTTAATCAGAGGCAACCTTCTTCACTGTCCACTGAATCTCCAATTTTGGTGTCATCTGCAAACTTATTAACTATATCTACTATGTTCACATCCAAATCATTTATATAAATGACAAAAAGTAGTGGATTCAGCACCGATCCTTGTGGCACCACTGGTCACAGGCTCCAGTCTGAAAAGGAACTCTCCACCACCACCCTCTTTCTTTTACCTTCAAGCCAGTTCAGTATCAGGTTGACTAGTTCTCCCTGTATTTCATAAGATCTTACCTTGCTAATGAATCTTCCATGAGGAACTTTGTTTGATTGATTTCCCAAGCACAAAGCCATGCTGACTATCCCTAATTAGTCCTTGCCTTTCCAAATACATGTAAATCCTCTTTCTCAGGATTCCCTCCAACAACTTGCCTATCACTGATGTCCGGCTCGCTGGTCTATAGTTCCCTGGCTTTTCCTTACCACCGTTCTTAAATAGTGGCACCATGTTAGCCACTCCAGTCTTCCGACACCTCACCTGTGACTATCGATGATATAAATATCTCAGCAAGGGGCCCAAGAGTCACTTGCCTAGCTTCTGGGGATTTATCCACTTTTATGTGTTTCAAGACATCCAGCTCTACCTCCTCTGTAATGTGGACATTTTTCAAGACGTTACAAACTATGTCCCCACATTCTATATCCTCCATGTCCTCCTTCACAGTAAACACTGATGCAAAATACTCATTTAGTATTTCCCTCATCCACCCCGGCTCCACATTTAGGCTGCCTTGTTGATCTTTGAGGGGCCCTATTCTCTCCCAATTACCCTTTTGTCCTTAATTTATAAAAACCCTTCTAATTCTCCTTAACCCTATTTACCAAAGCTATTTCATGTCCCCTTTTTGCCTCCTGATTTCCCTCTTAACCATACTCCGACCACCTTTATACTCTTCTAAGCATTCATTCGATTTGTTCTGTCCATACTTGTCATATGCTTCCTTCTTGTTGTTAGCCAGCTCCTCAATTTCTCTAGTCATCCAGCATTCCCTACATCTACCAGTCTTTTCTTTCACCCTAACAGGAACATACTGTCTCTGGACTCTTATTATCTCATATCTGAAGGCTTCTCATTTTTCAGCCATCCCTTTACCTGTGAACATCTGCCTCCCAATCAACTTTTGAAAGTTTTTGCCTAATACTATTAAAATTAGTCTTCCTCCAATTTAGAACTTCAACTTTTAGATCCGGTCTGTCCCTTTCCCAAAGTGGTCCAGCACTGACACCTCAGTCACCTGCCCTGCCTTATTTCCTAAAAGTAGGTCAGTTTTTGCACCTTCTCTAGTAGGGACATCCACATACTGCCTCAGAAA
This sequence comes from Chiloscyllium punctatum, assembly GCF_047496795.1. Classification (NCBI taxonomy): domain Eukaryota; kingdom Metazoa; phylum Chordata; class Chondrichthyes; order Orectolobiformes; family Hemiscylliidae; genus Chiloscyllium; species Chiloscyllium punctatum. Next base: position 40,609,041 of record NC_092774.1, on the reverse strand, counting down.
ATTGTCTTGTCCACGCTTAACAAATTCCTCTTGATCTAAACCCTGAACGCTGGCAGTCCTAGTCAATGTTTGGAAAGTTAAAATCCCCTACCATAACCATCCTATTATTCTTACAGATAACTGAAATCTCCTTACAAATTTGTATCTCAATTTCCTGCTGATTATTAGAGGTTTATATTACAATCCCAATAAGGTGATCATCCCTTTCTTATTTCTCAGTTCCACCCAAATAACTCCCCTGGATGTATTCCCAGAAATATCCTCCCTAAGTACAGCTGTAATACTATCCCTTATCAAAACACCACTCCCCACCTCTCTTGCCCCCCTCTGTATCTTTCCTATGGCATTTGTATCCTGGAACATTGAGCTGTTCATCCCTGAGCCACACTTCTGTAATTGCTTTGATGTCCCAGTCCCATGTTTCTGACCACGAACCCTGATTTCATCTGCCTTCCCTGTTAGGTCTCTTGCTTTGATGTAAATGCAGTATAACTTCAGTCCTACATTGTTCTCTGCATTATTCCTTCCTGCCCTGACTGTTTGATTCACTCCCTTTCCCAACTGTACGAATCTCGGGTTAATCTCTTTCCTCATTATTTCCCTGGGACCTATCCCCCACCTTACACAATCAGCAACTTCCCTGGCTTTCTTTTTGCAAGCAGTCTTGACATTTTATTTTCATATCTTGATCCAGCACCTTTGTAGGCAACTTGTTCTGGATCATTGTCGCCTAAATGAAGATTTCCTCCATACACACTTAAGGCTATCTGGCTGCATGAGGATTTTCAGGTTTCTGTGACCTGGATAATGTGTGATCAGCAGGCACCTGGCAATCTACAGGAATTGGTAAAAACAATGACTGCAGATGCTGGAAACCAGTTTCTGGATTAGTGGTGCTAGAAGAGCACAGCAGTTCAGGCAGCATCCAAGGAGCTTCGAAATCGACGTTTTGGGCAAAAGCCCTTCATCATGAATGGCTTTTGCCTGAAACGTCGATTTCGAAACTACTTGGATGCTGCCTGAACTGCTGTGCTCTTCCAGCACGACTAATCCAGAATCTACAGGAATTGCCATCAATGTATCTTTATTTAACTGTACTGACTGTGATCACTTATTTTGAGTTTATTTTTGCAGGAAGACATGCGGAAAGAAATTTGAAAGCATTTGATACATCAACTGGCAGAGCTCATTGATTCATTGGGACTTGAATATCAGCAGCCATTCAAATTGAGAGGAAATGTTTGCTTTGGTCGGCTTGAGAGGTTTTGTACACTAGTGTGGCAGGAAGAATACTAAGACACCGAGTGAGGAAGATTCAGTGTGCTGACTGTGGAAAAAGTGCTTCAAACCATTTCCTCAGCTTGGGGGAATCAAAATCACACCCCTCACGGTGGGGACAGACTGTGTACCCGTTCTGTTTGTAATTTCAAACCCAGAGTGACACAAGGAACACTCTCCCCCATGGGGAAACCATGGAAATGTGGGGACTGTGGGAAAGGATTCCCTTCCCCCTCAGTGCTGGAAATTCACAGACGTGTTCACACCGGGGAGAAGCCGTTCATCTGCTCAGTGTGTGGGAAGGGATTCGCAAATTCTTCCAACCTGCAGGCGCACCAGTGGGTCCACACGGGAGAGAAGCCGTTCACGTGCTTGGTGTGCGGGAAGGGGTTCACGCATTCATCTGCACTGCTGACCCACCAGCGGGTCCACACTGGGGAGAGGCCATTCGGTTGCTCAGACTGCGGGAAGGCTTTCCGTCGTGTGAGCAACTTGAGGAAGCACGAGCGGGTCCACACGGGGGAGAGGCCGTTCATCTGCCCCGAGTGTGGGAAGGGATTCAGTGATTCTTCCAGCCTGCTGAACCACCAGCGGATCCACACAGGGGAAAGACCATTCACCTGCTCTGTGTGCGGGAAAGGATTCAATCATATGAGCAATTTGCGGCATCATAAGCGGATCCACACAGGGGAGAGGCCATTCACCTGCCCCGAGTGTGGGAAGGGATTTACCAATTCTTCCAATCTGCTGACCCACCAGCGGATCCACACTGGGGAGAGGCCATTCACCTGCTCCAAGTGCAGGAAGGGCTTCACCTGCTCCTCCTACCTCCAGAGACATCAACGAGTTCACGTGCCATCACAGAGAAATTGAAGGAGTGACGGGTAAGTACCATTTTTGACGAGACAATCAACCCAGTTCTGGGGTCTCCCCGGTTTGAATCCCACCATGGTAGATGGCGCAATTGAAATCTGGAGTTCAGAATCAAATGGTGAAACGATTTTCAGGGGAAGAAAACCCCATCTTATTCACTCATATCCTTTTTAGAGAATGAAGCTACCTTTCCTGCAAAGGATTCACTGTCATCCCAGCTGCATCCTTTGCCCTGTCTGGCCTACCCCGTGACTCCAGACCAACAGCAGTGTGGTTGACTCATGATTACACCTCCCTCCTGCAAATGAGCTGGAGAAACTAACTTGTATACAGGGTGTAGGCTGAAACTGCTGAGTGAGGCAATACTTCCTCCAGGTGAGGGCTGTACCAAGGATCCAGTTACAAAGGGATAATTTGGTGCTGACCAATAGTAAAGAAAGTGGGGGATGGGGAGTGTGTGCACTTTGACCTTGAGCTGTTTTTTTTTAAAAAAACACTACTTTTTGTGCACCTTTTTTCTGGGAAAAATTGAAACTGTAATGAAGCAGGGTTGCAATAAAGGTTACCAGAATTCACCGTCAGACTCAGACTCTCATTGAAAGCTGTGAGATTCAACAAGTGTTTGCTTTAAAGCTACTCATTTCTTTCAACCTCCAGCACTAAGTTTCCAATGTCTTGGATCAGAAGTGAATGAGTGGCAGAATTGTGAGAAATTGTAAATTTTTCAGGAGTTCGGGTTGATTGTTTCATCAGCAATGTTAGGTTCACTGGCAACAGTGGGAGGTGTGGGCTGTATTCACTAGAAACAAAGATTAAAAGTCTCACAACACCAGGTTATAGTTCAACAGGTTTATTTGGAAGTACTAGCTTTTGGAGCACTGCTCCTTCATCGGGTAGCTGTGGACCAGGATCATAAGACACAGAATTAAAATTAAAACTGTTAAGTTTTTCATCTCTGCAGTACTGCATCATTTCATCAACATTGTAAAGGTTACTGCCTGCAGCAGAAAGTGTGGGCTGTGTTCACGACAAAGAAAGGTAAAAATCAGACCAACGTATTGGAATATAACCTGGTATTATTTGGAAGGACTAGCTTTCGGAGTGCTGCTCCTTCATCAGGTAGCTGTGGAGCAGGATCACAAGACATAGAATTTGTACCAAAACATTGCAGTGTCATACAACTGAATTGAACAAATCTAGATTGCTATCAAGTCTTCCATCTTTGAGAATGGGTTGCAGGTTCATTAATATGTAAATCCCAGAACTACTTATAAGGAATATTCTCGATGTAATTTGAAGGTGACATTTCAGCTCAGAGAATGTATTAAAGGTGTGAGGTTAGGGCCTGCCTGTCTCCTAATGTTGAGTCAGACTGGTTCTACTTCCAAAGTAGGAATTTGTAAAATATTAATGGATTGACTGCTTGCAGATTGTGTGCTTTGAGCAAAATTGAATGTATCTGCTATCTCACAACTCCACACACACATGGGTGCTGGGGAAAAAATAAGCACGACCACAGTAGCAGTAGTGAGGGGATTTTAAAAAAAGGTTTAACCAAGAGATTTAGTCACCTCAGTAAAAAAAACCTCCGTTGAGGACTGACTCTCAGCTAGCTGGCTGGCTACACCCAGCATTATGTGAGCAGGAGAAGAAGAGGAGAGGGATTCAAAGTTTGGGAGAAGATTTGTAGCTCGGGTGCTCGTTGTTGTGGTTCTGTTCGCCAAGCTGGGAATTTGTGTTGCAGATGTTTCGTCCCCTATCTAGGTGACATCCTCAGTGCTTGGGAGCCTCCTGTGAATCACTTCTGTGATGTTTCCTCTGGCATTTTTAGTGATTTGTTATCTGTCCACTGCAGCGGACAGCTGGAACTGACAACCGGAAGCGGCAGATACAAATCACTATAAATGCCAGAGGAAAGATCACAGAAGCACTTCACAGGAGGCTCCCAAGCACTGAGAATGTCACATAGACAGGGACGAAACGTCTGCAACACAAATTCCCAGTTCGGCGAACAGAACCACAACGATGGGAGGAATTTTGACCTCAGAATTATTTTTTTCAAAGGTAGAAGACAGAATGATGGTGGAGGGGTGCTTTTCAGACAGGAGGCCTGTGACCAGTGTGTGCCACGAGGATCGGTGCTGGGTCCATTACTTTGCATCATTTATATAAGTGGTTTGGCTGTGAACATAGGTAGAGTAAGTTTGCAGAGGACTCCAAAATTGGAGGTATAGTGGACAGCGAAGAAGTTTACTTCTGATTAAAACAGGATCTTGATCAGATGGGCCAATGGGCTGTGGAGTGGCAGATGGAGTTTAGTTCAGATAAATGTGAAGTGCTGCATTTTTTGAAAAATCAATCAGAGCAGGACTTATACACTTAATGGTAAGGTCCTAGGGAGTGTTGCTGAACAAAGAGACTTTGGAGTACAGATTCATAATTCCTTCAGACTTGCAGGTAGATAGGATAGTAAAGATGATGTTTGGTATGATTTCCTTGATCTCCTTTCCCAATGAATCAAGTGGCTCCATCAGAGGTTGATGTAACATTTGGTTTCAGATTTCTTTTCCCATGTCTTTCTGCAACGAAATTCACAAAATAAGTGATCACGGTCAGTACAGTCAAATAAATATAATGTGGGCGGCATGATGGTTAGAACTGCTACCTCACAGCTCCAGAGACCCGGGTTCAATTCCCGCCTTAGGCGACTGATGGTGTGGAGTTTGCACATTCTTCCCGTGTCTGCGTGGGTTTCCCCCAGGTGCACCGGTTTCCTCCCACAGTCCAAAAATGTGCAGGTTAGGTGAATTGGCTATGCTAAATTGCCCGTAGTGTTAGGTGTAGGGGTAAATGTAGGAGAATAGGCCTGAGTGGGTTGCGCTTTGGTGGGCCGGTGTGGACTTGTTGGGCTGAAGGGCCTATTTCCTATACTAAGTAATCTTAAAAAAAATGACAACTCCTGTAGATTGCCAGATGCCTGCTGATCACATATTATCCAGGATGCATCAGGCAGCCAGATAGCCTTAAGTGTGTATTGAGGAAAACTTCATTTCCAAGTCATTGTAACCAAATGAAGTTGAATAAGGATATGAAAATGAAACATCATAGAGTCATAGAGATGTACAGCACAGAAACAGACCCTTCGGTCCAACCTGTCCACGCCGACCAGATATCCCAACCCAATCTAGTCCCACTTGCCAGCACCCGGCCCATATCCCTCCAAACCCTTCCTATTCATATACCCATCCAGATGTCTTTTAAATATTGCAATTGTACCACTTCCTCTGGCAGCTCATTCCATACACGTACCGGAGTGAAAAAGTTGCCTCTTAGATTCCTTTTACATACTTCCCCTCTCACCCTAAAACTATGCCCTCTGGCTCTGGACTCCCTGACCCCAGTGAAAAGTCTTTTCATCCTATCCATGCCCTTCATGATTTTATAAACCTCTATAAGGTCACCCCTCAGCCTCCGACGCTCCAGGGAAAACAGCTCCAGCTTATTCAACCTCTTCCTATAACTCCGATCCTCCAACCCTGGCAACATCCTTGTAAATCTTTTCTGAATCCTTTCAAGTTTCACGACACCTTTACGATAGGAAGGAGACCAGAACTGCACGCAATGTTCCAACAGTGGCCTAACCAATGTCCTGTATAGCAGCAACATGACTTCCCAACTACTGTACTCTGACCAATAAATGAAAGTATACCAAACGCCTTCTTCACTATCCTATCTACCTGTGACTCCACTGTCAAGGAGCTATGAACCTGCACTCTAAGGTCTCTTTGTTCAGCAACACTCTCTAGGACTTACCATTAAGTGTATAAGTCCTGCTAAGATTTGCTTTCCCAAAATGCAGCATCTCACATTTATCTAAATTAAACTCCACTGCTGATAAAATAAAACCAGTTAAGATGCTGAATGACTTCCTGCTCACCTATTAAATAAAATTGATGACAAGAAATACAGCATGTAATTCCATTACTATATTAGGTAAAAGATCATAGCCATGCAGCTTGTACAACAGTGAATATCAGACTTACACCATATGAAGCAATTTATATTTAATATAAATCTACATATTATATCAATTAAAATCATAAACACCTTCAGTGCAGAAAGAGGCCATTTGACCCACTGAGTGCATTGGGTATAGGAGTTGGAAGGTCAAGTTGCAGCTGTACAGGACATTGGTTACGCCACTTTTGGAATGTTGCATTTGATTCTGGTCTCCCTCCTATAGGATAGAAAGATATCGTGAAACTCCAATAGATTGATAAGGATGTCGCCAGGGTTGGAGGGTTTGTGGTATAAAATGAGACTGAATAGGATGGGGATGTTGCCCTTGGGCCGTCAAAAGCAGAGGGTGAACTGTCGAGATTTAGTGGGAGAGTCTGAAACCAGAGGGTATTGGTTTAGGGTGAGAGGGCAAAGATTTAAAAGCGACCTAAGACTGGGAGATTGTGGAATGGGTCTTGATCGACTGAATGTTTCATTGTTCCAGAAGGTGTAAAGAGCTGGGGGTGGGCGCAGAAGTCAGAGCTTCAGCAGAGCTGAGAACAGCTGACATCTTCCTCTGTGGGAACAGGGAGATCAACAGAGGACGAGAAATCAGGACCTGAAATCCAAGCTGACACTAGACTACCATGTTATCAGTGCTTTGGTTAGCAGTGCCAACTCTCTACCTTTAGCTAGCTTCCCATTTGACTTGAATGGCACCCCCTCAATATTCAGGATCTAATCCTTGTCATCCTGAAGCCACATCTCTCTAAAGAGTCTCCGATCATAATTATTCTCTTCAACGTGTGCAGTCAATTCATTCAGTTTTGTGACAATGCAGCATACATTCAGACACACTCTTTAGTTTCAAGTTTTGTGATTTTTAGAATCCAAATTTGAGTGCTGGTACATTTATCCTCCTCGTCCCTTTCTATCATTCTCTGACATTCATTTTTCACATCACTACAATGCTCACCAGCCTCAATTTAGATTGGCCATGCTAAATTGCCCATTGTGTCCAGGGATGTGCAGATTAGGTGGGTTAGCCATAGAAAATGCAGGGTTATAGTTTCATAGTAATAGAAGCAGGAGTAGGCCATTTGGCCCATTGAACCTGCTCTGCCATTCATTAAAATCATAGCTGATCGATCCATTGTCTCAGCTCCTCCTATCTGCATGATCCCGACTACCCTTAATTCTCCTATTATGTAAAAACCCATCCAGCTGTCTCTTGAATATACTTAATGAAGCTGCCTCTACTGCTTCCTTGGGCAGAGGATTCCAAAGATTCCAAAGCAGTTCCTCCTCATCTCTGTCCGAATTCTACTCCCCCCTCATATTGAGGCCAATACCCCTAGTCCAGGTCTCACCCACCAGCAGAAATGACTGGATAGGGTGGGAGGGGGATCTGTGTGAAACGTTCTTCGGAGGGTCTGGCATAGAATTGATTGTCGGAACGGCCAACATAAACTCCCGCCTTTTAAACTCAATCCCTTTAGTAATGATGGACAAAATTCCATCTGTCGTCTTAATTACTCGTTGCACCTGCAGACCAACCCTCTGATTCATGTCCAAGGACACCCAGGTCACAGCACAGCAGCATGCTGCAACTTCTCACCATCATGTCATAGTCCTTTTTACTGCTATTCCTATGAAAATAGATGACTTCACATTTATTAACACTGTTTTCCATCTGCCAGACCTTTGCCCACTCACTCAAAATATCTATGTTCCTCTGCAAAGTTTCACAGTCCTCTGCAAACTTTGACCTGTGACCCACTGTCCCAAACTCCAAATCATTATTATAAATTGTGAATAATAATAATGCAACCAATGGATCAGATCTAAGCTCTGCAGTCCTACCCTATCCAATAGTGAATGGTGGTGGACAATTAACGAACTCATTGGAGGAGGTGGCTCCACCAATATCCCCATCCTCAATGACGGAAGAGCCCTGCACATCAGCACAAAAAATCAGGCTGAAGTACTCACAGCAATCTTCAGCCAGAAGTACCATCTTGGCCTCCTCCAGTGATCTCCAGAATCACAGATACTTGTCTTCAGACAATTCCAGAAGTTTATAAAATGATGAGGGGCACCGATAGGGTAAATAGCCAAGGTCTTTTCCTGTTCTGACTGTCCATAACTTAGCAGGACACAGACAACTAGCCATGGTTAATGCAGCTGTAATTAGTTGACAGGAGTTAGACATCTTGCAAAAAATGTTTGCTTAATATAGTTCTGACAAGTAAAACGATAATAACTCTGTCGACTCTTTAATTATTTAATCAATCTGTTCTAATATTTAGAGTAGGTTGCTGAACAAAGAGACTTTGGAGTGCAGGTTCATAGCTCCTTGAAAGTGGAGTCACAGGTAGGTAGGATAGTGAAGGCGGCATTTGGTATGCTTTCCTATATTGGTCAGAGGATTGACTACAGGAGTTGGGAGGTCATGTTGCGGCTGTACAGGACATTGTTTAGGCCACTGTTGGAATATCGCGTGCAAGTCTGGTCTCCTTTCTATCAGAAAGATGTTGTGAAACTTGAAAGGGTTCAGAAAAGATTTACAAGGATGTTGCCACGGTTGGAGGATTTGAACTATAGGAAGAGGCTGAACAGGCTGGGGCTGTTTTCCCTGTAGTGTCAGAGGCTAAGGGGTGACCTTATAGAGGTTTACAAAATTATGAAGGGCATGGATAGGATAAACAGACAAAGTCTTGCCCCTGGGGTCGGGGAGTTCAGAAGTAGAGGGCATAGGTTTAGGGTGAGAGGGGAAGATATTAAAGAGACCTAAGGGACAACTTTTTCCACGCAGAGGGTGGTACGAGTATGGAATGAGCTGCCAGAGGATGTGGTGGAGGCTGGTACAATTGCAACATTTACAAGGTATTTGGATGGGTATATGAATAGGAAGGGTTTGGAGGGATATGGGCCAGGTGCTGGCAGGTGGGAGAAGATTGGGTTGGGATATCTGGTCGGCATGGACAGGTTGGACCGAGGGGTCTGTTTCTGTGCTGTACATCCCTGTGACTCCAAGATCCTTCAAATATTTATAGATATAGGTCCTTTAGTAGTTTCAGATCTACCTACACAAAAAAAGTTATTAAAGCATTAGAAGAAAAGATTCCAACCAGTTTCAGATAGTGAAAGCAGCCCCATATCATACAGAGAGGAACGAATTATTGATACAGAAATTAGCAGACATTGGAATGTGAGGTGAATGAATACATTATAAGACACCCAAGGATAAAGATAGAGGTGACTGGTAAACATGGGACGCAACAACTTATTAGCGAAAGAATTCTAAGAGTAGGTGTAACCATAAATTTGATGGAACTGATCAAAGATCAATATGCATTTGGATCGCCTTTAATGAGGAATTTAAAAGGTTCCTGAAGTGATGGGCAAGTATCCAATGAATTGGCAGCTGCCACGATGCAGCCGGTAAATGTTACATGAATACAGGATCCAGTGTGAAAAAGCCTCAAGGAGGGAGATCAGAGTCTGGGAAACGTCACAAAGGTCCGGGGCCAGACCCCAACCCTGTCCATCTCTTTATCGTTCAGTGAAATGATTAACTTCATTGGAAATACATTGAGGTCAGCTGAAACTATACCAGATGCTGCACCAAAATCAGAGGGCTGTTTTCCCTGGAGCATCGGAGGCTGAGGGGTGACTTTAGAGGTTGATAAAATCATGAGGAGCATGGATAGGGTAAATATACAAGGTTTTTCCCTGCGGTGGGAAAGTCAGAACTATAGGGCATAGGGTGAAAGGGGAAGGGACCCGAGGAGCAACTTTTTCAAGCAGAGGGTGGTGCGTGTTTGGAATGAGCTGCTAGAGGATGTGGTGGAGGCTGGTACAACTGCAGCATTTAAAAGACATCTGGATGGGTATATGAATAAAGGAAGTGCTTATGAAGATATGGGCTAAGTGCTGGCAAATGGGACTAGATTAGGTTAGGGTATCTGGTAAGTATGGATGAGTTGGACTGAAGGATCACTTCTGAACTGTATATCTCTATGACTCTAATTGGAACTAGCTGGGTGGGCACCATGGACCAGTTTAGGCCGAAGGACCTGTTTCCATGCTGTCTTACTCTATGACTCTAAGTGAGCCATGGACTGAAGATTGGCAGATGGAGTTTAATTTAGATCACTGCATTTTGGTGGGTCAAGCCAGGGCAGGATATACAGGTCAATTGTAAGTGATCTAGAGGGTGCAGGTGCATAGTTCCTTGAACGTGGACTCAGAGGTAGACAGGGCGGTGAAGATGACTTTCAGCACGCTTGCTTTCATTGGTCAGAGCACTGAGCATAGGACCACCCCATGGAGAGAAATCAGAGTTTACATTTTGGGTCTGGTGCCCCTCAAAACTGATCCCAAAATGTTAACTCTGATTTCTCTCCACAGATGCTGCCAGATCTGCTGAGCTTTTCCAGCAACTTCTGTTTTTGTTTCTGATTACCAATCTCCAGTTTCTCAGTATTTATTGAGTTGGGACATTTTGTTGCAGCTTTATAAGACGTTCGTGAGACCACTTTCGGAGTACTGCCTTCAGTTCTAGACACCCTACTATTGAAAGGAAATTATTAAACTAGAAAGGGTGCAGAACAGATTTACTAGGATGCTTCCGAGTCTGGAAAAATTGAGTTATAGGGAGAGGTTGGATAGACTGGGATTTTTTTCTCTGGAAACTGAAGGGTACTCTTCTAGAGGTAGATGTAGAGTAATAGGGGAATGGGTCTGGGTGAGATACTCTTCAGAAAGCCAGTGTGAATGTTTTGGGCCAAAGGGACTGTTGCCACACTGTAGAGATGCTATACTTCTATGATCCAAAAACCCATCCAGATGCCTTTTAAATGTTGTTATTGTATCTGCCTCAATCACTTTCTCTAGCAGCCAACTCCACATACAAAGAACAAAGAAAATTTACAGCCCAGGAACAGGCCCTTCAGCCCTCCAAGCCTGAGCCGATCAAAACTACTGTGTAAACCTGTCGCCCACTTCCTAAGCATCTGTATCCCTCTGCTCCCCACCTACTCATGCATCTGCCCAGATGCATCTTAAATGAATCTACCGTGCCTACCTTTACTACCTCTGCTGGCAACATGTTCCAGGTGCCCACCACCCTCTGTGGAAAGTACTTGCCGCATGTATCCCCTTTAAACTTTCCACCTCTCACCTTGAAAGCATGACCTCTCGTTATGGAGTCCTTCACCCTGGGAAAAAGCTTATCCCTATCCACCCTGTCTATATATTTCATGATTTTGTAAACCTCAATCAGGTCCCCCCTCAATCTCCTTTGTTTTCTAATGAAAACAAACCTAACCTCTCTTCATACCTAGCACCTTCCATACCAGGCAACATCCTCATAAACCTTCTCTGCACTCTGTCCAAAGCGCCCACATCCTTTTGGTAATGTGGCGACCAGAACTGTTGCACCACCCTCTACATGAAGGCATTTCCCCTCAGGTCATTCCGAAGTCTTTCCCCTCACATCTCAAATCCATCCCCTGTAATCTTCAATTCCCCATCCCTGGGGAAAAGACGACATGGGTAAGGTTGATCGTACGAAGGGAAACCGACTGACACAGCGTGAATTGGAGTTGGGAGGCATACATCTATCACGTTTCACTCTGAAAATAAATCTAACACTGAAAATAAATCTCCAGTTGCTCCCTCCCCTCTAAGGTTGTCAGAATTGTGACAAAGGAAACAGAGATTCGTTGATCGAACTGAAGCGAAATAAAACTTCAGGTGGAATCTTTCAATTCCAGCGGATTTTGAGACAAGAGGCTGGAAGTAAGTGGAAATTGCCAGGGTCTTAATTGCTGGCTCAGTCGGAGTTCGATTCCTCCCTCGGGGAAACTGTCTTTGTGGAGTTTCCAAGTTGTCTCCCATTGTCTGTGTGGGTTTCCTCCGGTTGCTTCTTTCCCTCCCACAAAGATGTGCTGGTTAGGGTGAATTGATCATGCTTAATTGTCCCATAGTGTTCAGGGATGTGTCGGTGCGATGCATTAGTCAGGGGTAAATGTGGAGCAATAGTGTAGAAGAATGGGTGTGGGTGGGTTACTCTTCAGAGGCACAGTATGGGTTGTTGGGCTGAGGGCCTGTTTCTGCACTGTAGAGATTCCATGATTCTTCTACGATTCATACAACTATCGGCCGGATGAAGTGGCCAAGTCCTTACCCCAGAGGGAGCAAGACATTTTCTTGGCATCACCACTTTCTGATGGAAATTAATATGAGAGACTATTTTGGGAGCTGGACATCTATCAGTTGGACATTGGCTTTTCATTAATGAGATTTACAAGAAGAGGGGTGACCTTATAGAGGTTTACAAAATCATGACGGTGTGGGTAGGGTGAATAGTTAAGGATCCCCCACCCCCACCCCCAAGAATGGGGGAGTCCAGAACCATGGGGCATAGGTCCGAGATGAGAGAGAAAAGACACAAACGACCCAATGGACAACCTCCACTCCCAACCCAGAGGGTGGTGCGCACACAGAACGTGCCATTAGAGGAAATGGCAGAGGCTAGCACAACCACAACATTCAGAACAGACCAATGGGAGCAGCTTGGGTGTGTCCAGCACCCTCGACCACATTTTCTACTTTTATTTTAGATTTGTGCCTTAAGCAGGAGGAGTTGGAAGCTTTAGTGAGTGTCTCTTGGCTGCTACTCTCTCTGAATTTGCTCTTGTTGGTTCGTTCCTTCTGGAGAACACAATGTGAAAATGTGTGTTGGAATTCGCCTTTTTGCAAAAAGGGTGTGCTTAATGGGATGTTACTGTACCGGAATAGTTAGTTAGTAACAGTTACTCTGTGTCTATTAAGTTTCCAGTCTGCAGAGTTATCCTAAATTCCTCTCTTTAGCTGTATTTTAATGACAGCCTTTAAGCAAATCATGTTTTGCTTAACGGCCAGCAGTCACATTTCACATATGGCTTTAAAATGAGAAAAAATTGAGGGTCACGGCTACCTTCTTAAAGTATTTGTCCGGGGATCCGATCTGGTCCGTAACAATTGTGCAGTGAGGATTCGATCTGTCTAACTGGTTCAAGTTCCTTCCACAGCCAAGTACACAGGAAGACTCTCACTCAGGTAGTGTTCCTGGGGATACTTCCTCTGATGGTCAGTCGAACACTTTCACACACATCTGTGGGTGTTCTCACACTCCATGCATTTCCAATCGCACTGATGTTTAAAAACCTTTGAAGCCAACAGAATAGATAAGTGTTTCACATTGGAGGTCCAGAGACTTGTGATCTTCAGATCATGGCGAGTTGAGTAGCTGTTTCAAACCTGAAATGACTTTTGCTTTCAGATTTCTCTCTGTAGATCCTTCCCTTCTTGTAACCTGTATAAAGAGATTATGAAAGTCAGCGCAGAGATTCAGAACAGACAATTCTGGTTTCCACATCCCCAAAACCAAAAGATCTTCCTTTACATTCTGTCGTCTTATATATACCGTAACATTTGATCAGAGACCAATAGAGATGTGAGCACATACGTTATCTGGATAGTCAGACCATCGTAACCTGAATGACTCCTCGGGTCGTATGGCATGGAAACAGACCCTTCTGTTCAACTAGTCCTTGCTGAACATAATCACAAACTAAACTCGTCCCACTTGCCTGCTGCTGATGCAATATCCCCCCCAAACCTCTGCTTTTAAATGTTGTAATTGTAGCAGCACCACCACTTCCTCCGGCAGTTCATTCCACACATGAACCACTGTGTAAAAAACCTTTGCCACTCTGTCTCCTCCCACCTTAAAAATGTGCCCCATAGTCTTGAAATCCCCCAGCCTATGGAAAATACACCTCATTCACTTTATCTATACCCCTCAAGATTTTATAAACCTCTACCAGGTCACCTTCAATGTCTGAAGCTCCAGTGAGAAGAGTCCCAACCGATCCATCCTATCCACATAACTCAAACCCTCCATCCCCAACAACATCTGGTAAATCTCTTTGAAACTCTCCCCACCAGTCAAAGGATCAATGATTTCAAAACTGAATGGGTGTTTGAAACAAAAAAAAAAGCTTGTCGGGTTACGGGGGCACAGGTGTTGTTCTTAACTTAAAATATCAAATTAAAACCTTTAGTATCATAATCACCATGGGCAGCACAATGGCTCAGTGGTTAACACTGCTGTCTCACAGCACCAGGGACCAGGTTCAATTCCAGCCTTGGGCAATGTTCATGTGGGGTGTGAACATTACCCCAGTGTCGGCATCGGTTTCCTCCCACAGTCAAAGAGGTGCAGGTTAGGGTGAATTTGCCGTGCAGAAGTACCCATAGTGTTCAGGGATGCGTAGGTTAGGGGAATTGGCTATGCTAAATTACCAGTGTCTAGGGATATGCAAGCTCGGGGGATTAGCCATGGAAAATGCAGGGTTGGGGTAGATCTGAGTGGGATGTTCTTTGGAGGGTCGGTGGAAACTTGGTGGACCGAATGGCCTGCTTCCCCATTGTAGGGATTCTACGATTCTAACCTTCTGTGTTGAAATTAAGTCATAGAGGTCTACAGCATGGAAACAGTTCCCATGATGCCTAGTTTTCACAATTAATTTAGTCCCATTCCCTGCATTTAGGCCATATCCCTCCATACCCCTCCCATCCATGTACCTGTCTAAATGTTTCTTCAATGACAGTTTGAATTCGTGTATCGCTGGACATCGGAGTGCAACTGGGAAAATTAACAAACAGTGAAATTCACAACTAATCTTGGAGGAATCTTGGGCGAAGTTCACAGCACAGAATCAGATAAGTTAATTGTTGTTTTAAGTCTGTAAAAGAGAAAAGCTGCAGTAGTGAGCATAGTGGATTCTTTCTTGATTATATGGTTTTGGAGATAAGTCTTTTGATTAAACATAAAATATAAGCCATAGCTATTAATTTAACCTGGGGCAGTGTTTGTAGAGGAATAAAACGGTGTTATTTTCTGGGTCTGTAGATTGTGAAGGAGCAAAAATGACCTTTGCAGTGATATGTACTTCTTGTCAGATGTGGGAGTTTAAAGAGAGTTTAAGGATTACTGTGGATTATATCTGCCATAAATGCTGTTGGATGCGAATCTTATCAGATTGAGTGGATCGGTTGGACAGGCAGATAGAAGCGATGAGGAATTTGCAACAGCATCAGTATGTGATTGATGGCAGTTATAGGAAGGGGGGAAAGTCTCAGATACAGTCACATAGATGGGTTAACTCCAGGGAGGGTGAGAGAGGTCGGCACAAAGGCAGGAGTCTTTTGTGGATATACCCATTTCAAACAGGTATGCTGTTTTGGAAAATATAGGGGGTGATGGATTCTCAGGGGAATGTAGCACGAACAGCCAGGTTTCTGGTATTGAGACTGGCTCTAATGCAATGAGAGATCAATCGTGTTAGGGGATTCTGTAGTCAGAGGTACAGACAGACGTTCTGTGGCCAGCAGAGAAAAAGCAGAATGGTGCGTTGTTTCCCTGGTGCCAGGATTAGGGATGTCTCGGGGACGGTGCAGAATGTTCTCACTGGGGAGAGGGGCCAGCAGGAGATCATTGTCCACATTGAAACCAATGACATCGGAAGGGAAAAGGTTGAGACTCTGAAGGGAGATTAGAGAGAGTTAGGCAGAAATTTAAGGAGGTCCTCAAGGGTAGTAATATCTGGATTTCTCCCAGTGCTATGAGCTAGGGAGGGCATGAATAGGAGGATAGAGCAGATGAATGCTTGGCTGAGGAGCTGGTGTATGGGAGAAGGATTCACATTTTTGGATCATTGCAATCTCTTTTGGGGTAGAAGTGAGCTGTAAAAGAAGGATGAATTGCACCTAAATTGGAAGGGGACTAATATACTGGCAGGGTAATTTGCTAGAACTGCTTGGGAGGATCTAAACTAGTAAGGGTGTGGGGTGGGGGGGGCGGGGGGGGACGCAAGGAGATAGTGAGGAAAGAGATCGATCTGAAACAGGTACAGCTGAGAACAGAAGTGAGTCAACAGTCAGGGCAGGCAGGGACAAGGTAGGATTAATAAATTAAACTGCATTTATTTCAATACAATGGGCCTAACAGGGAAGGCAGATGAACTCAGGGCATGGTTAGGAACATGGGACTGGGATATCATAGCAATTACGGAAACATGGCTCAGGGATGGGCAAGACTGGCAGCTTAATGTTCCAGGATACAAATGCTACAGGAAGGATAGAAAGGGAGGCAAGAGAGGAGGGGATGTGGCATTTTTGATAAGAGATAGCATTACAGCTGTGCAGAGGGAGGATATTCCTGGAAATATATCCAGGGAAGTTATTTGGGTGGAACTGAGAAATAAGAAAGGGATGATCACCTTATTGGGATTATATTATATAGCCCTCAATAGTCAGAGGGAAATTGAGAAACAAACTTGTAAGGAGATCTCAGCTATCTGTAAGAATAATAGGATAGTTATGGTTGGGGATTTTAACTTTCCAAACATTGACTGGGACTGCCATAGTGTTAAAGGTTTAGATAGAGAGGAATTTCTTAATTGTGTACAAGACAATTTTCTAATTCAGTATGTGGATGTACCTACTAGAAGAGGTGGAAAACTTGACCTACTCTTGGGAAATAAGGCAGGGCAGGTGACTGACGTGTCAGTGGGGGAGCATTTTGGGGCCAGCAACCATAATTCTATTTGTTTTAAAATAGTGATGGAAGAGGATAGACCAGATCTAAAAGTTGAAGTTCTAAATTGGAGAAAGGCCAATTTTGACAGTATTACGCAAGAACTTTCGAAAGATCATTGGAGGCAGATGTTCGCAGGTAAAGGGACGGCTGGAAAATGGGAAGCCTTCAGAAATGAGATAACAAGAATCCAGTGAAAGTATACTCCTGTCAGGGTGAAAGGGAAGGCTGGTAGGTACAGAGAATGCTGGATGACTAAAGAAATTGAGGGTTTGGTTAAGAAGAAGAAGGAAGCATATGTCTGGTATAGACAGGATAGAGAGAGAGAATCGTTAGAAGAGTACAAAGGCAGTAGGAGTATACTTAAAAAGGAAATCAGGAGGGCAAAAAGGGGACATGAGATAGCTTTGGCAAATAGAATTAAGGAGAATCCAAAGGGTTTTTACTGATATATTAAGGACAAAAAGGTAACAAGGGAGAGAATAGGGCCCATCAAAGAACAGCAAGGCGGGCTTTGTGTGGAGCCACAGAAAATGGGGGAGATATAGACTGTAGGGAAATAGATGGTGACATCTTGCACAATGTCCCGATTACAGAGGAGGAAATGCTGGATGTCTTGAAACGGTTAAAAGTGGATAAATTCCCAGGACCTGATCAGGTGTACCCAAGAACTCTATGGTAAGCTAGAGAAGTGATTGCTGGACCTTTTGCTGAGATATTTGTATCATCGATAGTCACAGATGAGGTGCCAGAAGACGAGAGGTTGGCAAAAGTGGTGCCACTGTTTAAGAAGGGGGGTAAAGACAAGCCAGGGAACTATAGACCGGTGAGCCTGACCTCGGTGGTGGGCAAGTTGTTGGAAGGAATCCTGAGGGACAGGAAGTACATGTATTTGGAAAGGCAAGTACAGATTTGGGATAGTCAACATGGCTTTGTGCGTGGGAAATCATGTCTCACAAATTTGTTTGAGTTTTTTGAAGAAGTAACAAAGAAGATTGATGAGGGCAGAGCAGTCGATGTGATCTCTATGGACTTCAGTAAGGCGTTCGACAAGGTTCCCTATGGGAGACTGATTATCAAGGTTAGATCTCATGGAATACAGGGAGAACAAACCATTTGGATAAGAACTGGCTCAAAGGTAGAAGACAGACGGTGGTGGTGGAGGGTTATTTTTCAGATTGGAAGCCTGTGACCAGTGGAGTGCCACAAGGATCGGTGCTGGGCCCTCTACTTTTTGTCATTTACATAAATGATTTGGATGCGAGCATAAGAGATACAGTTAGTAAGTTTGCAGATGACACCAAAATTGGAGGTGTAGTGGACAGCAAAGAGGGTTACCTCAGATTACAACAGGATCTGGACCAGATGGGCCAATGGGTTGCGAAGTGGCAGATGGAGTTTAATTCAGATTAACGCGAGGTGCTGCAATTTGGGAAAGCAAATCTTAGCAGGGCTTATACACTTAATGGTAAGTTCCTCGGGAGTGTTGCTGAACAAAGAGACCTTGGAGTGCAGGTTCATAGCTCCTTGAAAGTGGAGTCGCAGGTAGATAGGATAGTGAAGAAGGCGTTTGGTATGCTTTCCTTTATTGGTCAGAGTATTGAGTACAGGAGTTGGGAGGTCATGTTACGGCTGTACAGGACATTGGTTAGGCCACTGTTGGAAAAATGCATGCAATTCTGATCTCCTTCCTATTGGAAATATGTTGTGAAACTTGAAAGGGTTCAGAAAAGATTTACAAGGATGTTGCCAGGGTTGGAGGATCTGAGCTACAGGGAGAGGCTGAACAGGCTGGGGCTGTTTCCCTGGAGCGTCGGAGGCTGAGGGGTGACCTTATAGAGGTTTACAAAATTATGAGGGGCATGGGTAGGATAAATAGGCAAAGTCTTTTCCCTAGGGTCGGGGAGTCCAGAACTCGAGGACATAGGTTTGGGGTGAGAGGGGAAAGATATAAAAGAGACCTAAGGGGCAACTTTTTCAGGTAGAGGGTAGTACATGTATGGAATGAGGTGCCAGAGGATGTGGTGGAGGCTGGTACAATTGCAACATTTGAGAGGCATTTGGATGGGTATATGAATAGGAAGGGTTTGGAGGGATATGGGCCGGGTGCTAGCAGGTGTGACTAGATTGGGTTGGGATATCTGGTCGGCATGGACGGGTTAGACCAAAGGGTCTGTTTCCATGACTCTATGACAAAATTGTATTCGCTTGCACCACCACCTCTGCCAATCTGTTCCAGACATTCTCCACTCTCTCTGTGTAAACGTTTGCCCCTCTGGACCCATTTATATCTCTCCTCCACTCACCTTAAACTTATGTCCTCTAAGTTTAGACCCCCACATGGGGAAAAAGCTTTGGCTGTCTACCTTATCTATGCCTCTCGTGATTTTATATTACGTCTCAGTCCCCTGTGATCCAGGGAAAAAAGAAGTCCTAGCCTATCCAGCCTCTCCTTATAACAACCTTCCAGCCAAGTCGCATCGCAGTAAATCTTTTCTGCATCCTTTCTAGTTAGTAATATCCTTCCAACAGTAGGGTGACTAGAATTGCATACTGTACTCCTTACTAACATCTTGTACAGCTGCAACAAGATGTCCCAACTCCTATACTTGATGCTCTGACTGATGAAACCAAGCATGCTGAAAGCCTTCTTCATCTCCCTGTCTACCCATGACTCCACTTTCTAGGACTTCTTCGAGACACTGCAGTGTCACATGCAGTGTCTCGAACTTCTTGATTCGAGACACTGCATGTGAAATAGATTCAGTGCTATATTAAGGCAGAAAAGAATAACAAAAATATACTATTAGAGAGCCATAAATTATGTATCGAGATAAGGTACTGAAATAGTCAAGATAAGTACCAACTAATAATGTCTACCAATAAGCATCGAATCTGTTTCACATGCAGTATTCAAACTGAGAGGTCTGGGTGGCAGGTTCATAGCTCCTCGAAGGTGGAGTCACAGGTAGACAGGAAAGGCTTTTGGCCTGCTTGCTTTCATCAGTCAGAGCACTGAGCTTCGCAGTTGAGATGTCTTGTTGCAGCTTTCACACATACCACACAATAACACAAGTCATGACCCTGCCTTCCTAACTGACCGTCCCTTTGAATGTCATGTGGAAAACACCCCTTTAATTGTGATGATCAGGAAAGATGGCACCCTTCAAAAAAAAAGTGTTGTACCAACAAATGTTGGACAGAAGGAGAAAGTTGCACTTTGAGGTGAAGATCAATCTTCATTGAGAGAGGAGCAGCAGCAGCAGCTTCAGAAGCTCATGGTCCAACTTCTGCATTTAGACATGGGGGAGGGGTTGGGGAACTCTGATTGGTTGGAGGAGCAGGCACCTTCCGGTCCTTCTGGGCTTCCTATTGGTCAATCCCCAGACATGCACCTCCTCGACCAGGAAATTCACATGTCAACTATCCAATGGGAGACAGCCAGCCTGGAAATATGGGGATTGTACCTGAAACAACCCCACAGAGGCGTGTCACCATGTTACCCTTTATTTGCATGTGCAGAAACCTTGACACTGGTCCAGTTTGCTCAGAGTGAAAAGAACCTCTGACATACCTGTTTCTGTCAGCCAGGGCTCCCTGATTGGACCAGATTAACAGCCCCAATCAAGGAATTCACATTCTGTGCGATCCACCTAACTGACATTATAATCACCACAGAACCTAGTACCTCTCTTCACCGAACACTGCAATTACTTTCCTTTTCAGTTTAATGATCCAACTCTCTTTTGAATGCCATAATTGAATCTAATTCCAACACATGCTCTCGCAGACCATTCCAGAGGTCGAAGCATTTTCAGTCATTAATGAATTACGTTTTGGATCACACTCAAAAGGATTTCATATGGACCGTTGCTTCCAATCATTTGCAGTAATTTCTTCATATGGACAAATTTACAACTTAGTGGATTTATTCAAATTTTATAACATATTGGGGAAGTACGGTGCTTAGCACTGCTACCTCACAATGCCAGGGACCCAGGTTCAAACCCAACTTCAGGTGATCGACTGTGTGGAGTTTGCACATTCGCCCTGTCCACATGCATTTCTTCCCACAGTCCAAAGATATGGAGGGTGGGTGGACTGACCGGGATAAATTGCTCCATGATGTGTAGTCTAGGTGGATTAGCCATGGTAAATGCAGGGGCATGGAGTGATTCTGAATGGGATGCTCTTTGGTGGGTCAGTGCAGACTCAATGTGACAAATGGCCTCTTTCTGCACTGTAGGAATTTTATGCATCTCCGTCTGACGTCTTGCAAATGCACCTTTCTGAAAAGGACAGTTTGCTGTCATGTTCAGTACAGCAGTGTCTATATTTTCCCACATACCTCTAAATTAGTTTGGCATGAAATTCTCCCCATTTCCACTGTATCTTAGCTAGCATTCCCCCCTTTCATTCCTTATCAATGTTTCCATTACCGTGACTTATGATCCTTTTCTCTTTATAGATTATTGTAGATTAAGTCTAGTTACCATGTCTACCAAAGTATAAGACGAAAATGCATTTTTTTTCTGATCCCATAAAGCTTGTTAAGGGGGAGGGTGGAATTGAGGAAACTGGTGAAATCTATATTGATCCCATTTGTTGGATGGTCCCATAATGGAAGATGAAGTGTTCTTCCTCCAGGTGTCAGGTGGCTAGAGTTTGGCGATGGAGGCAGCCCAGGACACACATGCCTTACCTGAGTGGGAGGGGTAGTTAAAGTGTTCAGCCACAGGGCGGTGGATCATTTAGTTCGCGTGTCCCAGAGGTGTTCTCCGAAACGTTCTGCAAGTCCAATCTCCCTAATGCAAAGGAGACCATGTCAAGCGCAACGGACTTATAAATTTTAGCCTGCAAGAATTATTTTCTATCAGACTTTAATTAAATTGGATGACGGGATGAAAGAGTCTGTTTCTCAGACTTGAATCAGCACCCTGAAATGAGACAAAGCCATTAATATCAGTGAACTGCATTTGTTAAAGACCTGATGGCCTGCATCCCAGGGTACTGAAGGAGGTGGCTCGGGAAATCGTGGATGCGCTGGTGATTATTTTCCAGAGTTCAATAGAATCGGGGTTGGTTCCTGAGGATTGGAGGGCGGCTAATGTTGTGCCACTTTTTAAGAAGGGTGGGCGGGAGAAAGCAGGAAATTATAGACCAGTTAGTCTGACCTCAGTGGTGGGAAAGATGCTGGAGTCTATTATAAAGGATGAAATTACGGCACATCTGGATAATAGTAACAGGATAGGACAGAGTCAGCATGGATTTATGAAGGGGAAATCATGCTTGACTAATCTTCTTGAATTTTTTGAGGATGTAACTCGGAAGATGGACGAGGGAGATCCAGTGGATGTAGTGTACCTGGACTTTCAGAAAGCTTTTGATAAAGTCCCACACAAGAGGTTAGTGAGTAAAATTAGGGCGCACGGGATTGGGGGCAAAGTACTAGATTGGATAGAGAATTGGTTGGCTAACAGGAAACAAAGGGTAGTGATTAACGGCTCCATTTCGAAATGGCAGGCAGTGACCAGTGGGGTACCGCAGGGATCCGTGCTGGGACCGCAGCTTTTTACAATATATGTAAATGATATAGAAGATGGTATCAGCAATAACATTAGCAAATTTGCTGATGACACAAAGCTAGGTGGTAGGGTGAAATGTGATGAGGATGTTAGGGGATTACAGGGTGACCTGGACAAGTTAGGTGAGTGGGCAGATGCATGGCAGATGCAGTTTAATGTGGATAAATGTCTGGTTATCCACTTTGGTGGCAAGAACAGGAAGGCAGATTACTACCTCAATGGTATCAAATTAGGTAAAGGGGCTGTTCAGAGAGATCTGGGTGTTCTTGTCCACCAGTCAATGAAGGCAAGCATGCAGGTACAGCAGGTCGTGAAGAAGGCTAATAGCATGCTGGCCTTCATAACAAGAGGGATTGAGTATAGAAGCAAAGAGGTGCTTCTGCAGCTGTACAGGGCCCTGGTGAGACCACACCTGGAGTACTGTGTACAGTTCTGGTCTCCAAATTTGAGGAAAGACATTCTGGCTATTGAGGGAGTGCAGCGTAGGTTCACGAGGTCAATTCCTGGAATGGCAGGATTGCCTTACACGGAAAGACTGAAGCGACTGGGCTTGTATACCCTTGAGTTTAGAAGACTGAGAGGGGATCTGATTGAAACGTATAGGCTTATGAAAGGACTGGACACTCTGGCAGGAGGGAACATATTTCCGTTGATGGGGGAGTGCCGAACCAGAGGACACAACTTAAAAATACGGGGTAGACCATTTAGGACAGAGATGAGGAGAAACTACTTCACACAGAGAGTGGTGGCTGTGTGGAATGCTCTGCCCCAGAGGGCAGTGGAGGCCCAGTCTCTGGATTCTTTTAAGAAAGAATTGGATAGAGCTCTTAAAGATAGTGGAGTCAAGGGGTATGGAGATAAGGCTGGAACAGGATACTAATTAGGAATGATCAGCCATGATCATATTGAATGGCGGTGCAGGCTCGAAGGGCAGAATGGCCTACTCCTGCATCTATTGTCTATTGTCTATTGTCTATAGTTCTTGATTTATTTTCACAACTTACTGGTATTCACACCTGCACATTCAATGTCAAACTCTGACATCAGAAATGAAATTACACCATTAATTTTGTCTTACAATATTCCAACAAACAAATTGATAGCACACAGTGAATACCATGCCCGATTAATGTGAAATTAAATTTGACCAAAAGAATGTAAAATCGAGATGTGAGATAACAAATGGGGGAAGGGCAGAAGGTAAGAAATGCAGCATCACAGAAGGTGCTCCTCCAGGGAGTGTATTTTACCAACTACAACTGCTCAATATAAACAAACACTCTGACATGATGCTCCGGTTTTAATGTAAACCATAGCCCCATACAGTAGGTACCATTTAAATAAGTTAATAGATACAAGCCTTGAGCAAATCCAGCCTCCAGCCGGACCCCCCGCTTCTTGGAGCTCGGACCTTCCTCCAGCTCCGGGGGGTTGTTGAGCTCCTGGGCTCCGGCCGCCGCCGAAGAAGCCGCGGGCGCCGGCTCTCTCTCCTCCACCGCCGACATTTTTAATTTGTTTTCTCGTTCACCCGGTAACCGTCACCTCCCCCTTCCCGGGCCCCGGAAATTATACAAAAATAAACAATAAACCCCACCGGGGACTGTCTCCTTTTCTTCACAACTTTTGTTTGAAAAGTTCCGGCTTTAATTTGAAATGTATTTTAAAGGTATTTTCTGAGGTAAACGATGCCTGTCTGCCCCCCTCCCTCCGTCAGAAACCGCCCGCTGAGTCGATGAGAAAACCGCAGCCTCGCGCCGCCATCTTTGTTTTTCTTCTTCTTACGTCTCCTCGTTCAGTGACGCACGTCATCCACGCCCCGCCCAATCAGAACACACCTAACTCCACCTGACCAATGGCGACCGGCGCTGGTTGTTACTGACAGAGTTTGTGTCCAATTGCCAATTTGGGATAAAAAAGGCGGGAGCAACAATTTTTTTCCCCTGTGACTGCACATCTCATTCCTTTTGCCTGTCTCTTCAACAGGGGAGGGGGAATCCCAAACTAGAGGGCACAGGTTTAGGGTGAGAGGGGAAAAATTTAAAAGGAACTCAAGAATTAAAAAAAAGTGTGAAAGTTAATTCGCCTCAAGAAAAGCCCCCTCTTACGACCTGAACAAAATAGATTGTTCACAGCCTATTACTCACTAAACAAGAAGGATGTTGTGAAACTTAAAAGAGTTCAGAAATTATTTGTAAGAATGTTGCTAGGGTTGGAGGGTTTGAGCTTCAGGGAGAGGCTGAAGTGGCTGGGGGTATTTTCCCTGGAGCATTGGAGGCTGAGGGGTGACCTTATGGAGGTTTAGAAGATCTTGACAGGTCTGGGCATGAGAAAAAGATAAGGTGTTCCCTGGGGCGGGGGAGTCCAGTACAAGAGGGCATTAGTTTCTGGGTGAAAGGGGAAAGATTTAAAACGGCCCCAAAGGGCAACCTTTTCACATGTAGGTTGGTGTGTGAACTGAATGAGCTGCCAGGAAAAATGGTGGAGGCTGGTACAAATACAACATTTAAAAGGCATCTGGATAGGTACTTGAATAGGAAGTTTTAGAGGGATATGGACGAAGTGCTGGCAAGTGGGATGAGATTAATTTAGGCTATCTGGTCGGCCCATACCAAAGGATTGTTTTTTTGTGCTCTACAACTCAATGGTTCTATTTCCACAGAGCCAGAACCAATTTCAAAAGGCTAGGAATAGGCCATTCGCCCCTTACACAGTGTCCTCAACTGTGGCCTCACTGAGCGTATTTCAATTCTTAGTGCTATGTAATGAGCCAGACTTTATTAAAAATCTTAAAGCAAAAGGAACACTTAGGAGGCAGCAATTATAATATAGTAGAGATCAGCGTGCAGTTTGAAAGAGAGAAGGCAAAACTAGACGGAATGGTATTACAGTTAAATAAAGGGCAATAAGAGAGGAACTGACAAAATTGACTGGAAGCAGAGCCTAGTGGGGAAGATAGTAGAGCAACAATAGCAGGAATTTCTGGGTGTAATTGAGGACACAGTACAGAGGTTCATTCCCCCCAAAAAGAAAGATTATCGGGCGGGGTAGGGGGCAAGAAGACTGCCATAGCTGACAAAGGAAGTCATGAAATGTATCAACGAAAAAGAGAGCCGATAAAGTGGCCAGACCACTGGGAAATCAGAAGCTTGGGAAGACTACAAAAACAAACAGAAGATAACAAAGAGAGAAATAAGGAAGGAGAGGATCAAATATGAAGGTAAGCGGACCAGTAATGTTCGAAATGACAGGAAAAGTTTTTTGCAATACGCAAGAAACAAACGAGAGGCAAACGTAGAAATTGGGCTGCTCCAAATTGATGCAGGAAGGTTAGTGATGGGAGATGAGAAAATAGCTGAAGAACTTAATAAATACTTTGTGTCAGTTTTCACAGTGGAAGACATGAGTAATATCCTAACAATTAAGGAGAGTTAAGGGGCAGAGTTGAGTATAGTAGCCATTATAAAAAAGAAAGTGCTAGAAAAGCTAATAGGTCGAAAAATTGAAAAATCTCATGGCCCTGATGGCTACAGCCTAGCGTTCTGATGGAGGTGGTTGAAGAATTAGCAGAGCTGTTGGTTGTAATCTTTCAAAAATCACTGGAGTCAGGGAAAGTACCAGATGATTGGAAAATCACTGTCGTAAGTACTTTGTTCAAGAAAGGATCAAGAGAAAAGCTGGAAAATTATACGCCGATTAGCCTAACCTCAGTTGTAGATAAAATTCTAAAATCTATCGTTAAGGATGAGATTTCTAAATTCTTGGAAGTGCATGGTTGGATTAAAATAAGTCAGCATGGATTTAGTAAGGGGAGGTCGTACCTGACAAACTTGAAGAGTTAACAAGTAGGTTAGACTTGGGAACCCCGAGGATGTTATCTACCTCGATTTCCAAAAGACTTTTGTAAAGGTGCCTCATAGGAGGCTGCTGAGTAAAGTCAGGGTCCATGGTATTAAAGTTGAGCTACTGGCATGGATTGAGGATAGGCTGCCTGAGAGAAGGCAGAGAGTTGGGATAAAAGGTTTTGTTTTGGAATGGTAGCTGGTGACAAGTGGTGTCCCTCAGGGCTCAGTGTTGGGGCTGCAGCTGTTCACTTTATATGTTAATGATCTGGATAAAGGGACTGGGGGCATTCCCACGAAGTTTGCTGATGATACAAAGTTAGGCAGACAGGCAGGTAGTTCTGAGGAGGTGGGGAGGCTGCAGAAAGATTTGGACAGTTTAGGAGTGTGGTCCAGGAAATGGCTGATGAAATTCAATGTAAGCAA
Organism: Chiloscyllium punctatum; assembly: GCF_047496795.1. Classification (NCBI taxonomy): domain Eukaryota; kingdom Metazoa; phylum Chordata; class Chondrichthyes; order Orectolobiformes; family Hemiscylliidae; genus Chiloscyllium; species Chiloscyllium punctatum. The sequence goes on along the minus strand of NC_092774.1, from coordinate 40,582,390 downwards.
ATGTGAGGTCTTGCACTTCGGAAAAAAGAATACAGGCATGGACTATTTTCTAAACAGTGAGAAAATTCATAAAGCCAAAGTACAAAAGGGATCTGGGACTGCTAGTCCAAGATTCTCTAAAAGTTGACTTGCAGGTTGAGTCCGTGCGGAAGAAAGTAAATATAATGTTGTTATTTATCTTAAGAGAGTTGGAATGTAAAAGCTGTGATGTGCTACTGAGACTTTATGAAGCTCTGGTTAGGCCCCATTTAGAATACTGTGTCCAATTTTGGGCCCCACACCTCAGTAAGGATATAGTGGCACTTGAAGCGTGTCCAGCGGAGATGCACGCAATGATCGCTGGTATCATAGGCCTAACAGACGATGAACAGCTGAGGATCCTGGAATTATATTCATTAGAGTTTAGAAGGTTGAGGGGATATCTAATAGAAACTTACAAGATAATGCATGGACGCTGGTAAGTGTTTCCATTAGGCAGGGAGACCAGGACCCATGGGCACAGCCTGATGATTAGAGGGGGTCAATTTAGAATGGAAATGAGGAGACATAACTTCAGCCAGAGAGTGGTGGGCCTGTGGATTTCATTGCCATGGAGCGCAGTGGAGACCGGGACATTAAATGTCTTCAAGGCAGAGATTGATAAATTCTTGGTATCACAAGGAATTAAGAGCTATGGGGAGAGTATGGGTAAGTGGAGTTGAAATGCCCGTCAGCCATGATTAAATGGCGGAGTGGACTTATGACCTTACTTCCACTCTTATGTCTTATGGTCCAAAGGAAGAGCTCTTTGCTATTCACTTTACCTCCACTTCTAATGATTTTATAAATCTTAGTAAGGTCACCCCTCAACCCCATACACTCCAAGGAAGACAGTCCCAACCTTTCCTTATAACTCAAACCCTCCAGTCCAGGCAACATCCTGGTAAATCTTTATGGAACCCTCTCTAATAGTATTCTTCCTATTACAGAGCCACCAAAACTGTACTCAGTACCCAGAAAGTGACCTCACCAACATCCTGTACAACCTCAACGTGATGTCCCAACTTCTATACTCAATCGGGTGGACAGTGAAGGCAATGGTGCAAAATGCCTTCTCTTCCACCTGTCTACCAGTGATGCAACTTTCAAAGAACTAAATACCTGAACCCCCTAACCACTCCCCCCACCCACCCTGCCAAAGTGTCTCTGTTCTACAACACGACCCAGGGACCTACCATTAACTGAACATAGCAATGCAGAAAATTCCTGCATTCTTTTCCTGAAGCCCACTGAAGACGTTACCCAGTAGGTAACGAAACGTCTGGAAATGAACCTTGCAGCTCAGCAAGCAAACGTACATCCAAAACCTCAACCTGAGCTACAAATCTTCTCAAAACTCACTATGTCCAGCCCTTCCTTGTTTAGCAAAATGCAACCTCTCACTTTTATTCATACCTCTCTCATAGACACAGACACACACACATGCCCCACAACACACTCACAGGCTTAAACTCCATCACACTCAGTTCACTCTTACGCACGCACTCACACAAAATTCTATGGATTGAATTTGTATTGGCCGAATTATATTTGCAGATACTTTCAATTTTGCTCAAAAAGCACACAATCTGCAGGCAGTCAATCCATGCAATATTTTATACATTCCTACTTTGGAAATAGAACCAGTCTGATTCAAGATTGGAATACTGACAGACTCAAACCTCACATCTTTAATGCATTGTCTGAGCTGAGATGTCACTTTTTTTAAAATATAAAACATTGTCATCTCAAGAACGTGACTTTAAAGATGTTCTGGGATTTGCATATTAATGAACTAAAACCTGCAACCCATTCTAAAAGATGAAAGACATAACAACAATCTAGGTTTGTTCAATATGTCCTATCAGTCGCATGACACTGTGATCTTTTGCTCGACAATCGGTGTATTATTCCCCGGCCAACAGTTACCCGATGAAGGAGCAGCACTCTGAAAGCTAGTGCTTCCAAATAAATCTGTTGGATTATAACCTGGTGTTGTGTGATTTTTAACTTTATCTACCCCAGTCCAACACCGGCACCTCCACACCGTTTCCAGTGGACGCAGCCCACATCTCCCGCTGCTGCCAGTAAACTATACAATGCTGATGAAACGGTGCAGTACCTGCACTTCTGAAAAATTTACAACTTCTAACGATACTAGCTACTCATTCACTGCTCCATCTGATACATGACATTGGAAACTTAGTGCAGGAGGCTGAAATGAAATGAGCAGCTTTAAAACAAAAACCTCTTGGAGCTCAAAGTCTTCAATGAGAGTCTGAGCCCGGTGATAAGTTCAGGTAACCTTTATTGTGACCCAACGTTGTTACAGCTTCAGATTCCCCCCCCCCCCCCCCCCAAGCAAAAAGATGTAGAAAAAGTAGCTGCTTTTTAAATAGCTTAAGGTCAAAGAGTGCACCCCCACCCCACACAACCTCACATTCTTTACTATGATCACCACCGAGTTGTCAGTTTGTAATTGGATCCTTGGTACAGCCTTAACTGTTGGAAGTATTGCCTCACTCAGCAATTTCAACCCATACCCTGTAAACAAGTAAGTCTTTCCCCACTCAATGACCGGTGGCAGTGATGGGCAATGAAGAGTCAACCATGATGTTGTGGGTCTGGAGTTATGTGTAGGCCAGACCTGGTAAAGGATGCAGCTGGGATGACTGAGTGAATCCTTCCCCACATTAGCAGTTTCCTTCCCTGAAAAGGGATGTGAGTGAATCAGATGGGTGATGTCTCCCAAACATTCATTTCTTCATTAGGTTCTGAACTCCAGATTTCTGACCGAAATCCAATTCCACCATCTGCCACGGCGGGATTCAAACCTGGCAGTCCCTGGAACTGGGTTGATAGTCCAGTCAATAAGGCAATTGGCTATCCCTTCTTTCATCCCCCTGCGATGGCACATGAACTCGCTGGTGCCTCCACAGATGGGAAGCGGGGGTAAAGCCCTTCTCACACTGAGAGCAGGTGAACTGCCTCTCTCCGATGTGCACCTGCCGGTAGGCCAGCAGGTTGGAGGCCTGGGTAAAGACCTTCCCACACTCGGGGCAGCTGAAGGGCCTCTCCCTGGTGTGGACCCACTGGTGCCTCACCAGGTCGGAGGCATAGCTGAAGCCCTTTCCGCACTCGGGGCAGGTGAATGGCCTCTCCCCAGTATGACTGCGCTGATGAGTCTCCAGGATAGAAGGGACACGGAAGCCTTTTCCGCAGTCGCCACACTTCCACGGTTTCTGCCCGGGGAGGGATCCATTGGGTTTCTCCATGGCAGAAGCTTCAGTTGCACACAAACGCATGTACAGCCCCTCCCTGCCGTGAATTCCTCTTTCCAGGCTGTATAACTGCTTCAGGTTCCACAATCAGTGCGCTGCAACAGTAGGGTCTCTCATCCAGTCCCATTGATGCTGAAGACGTGCTCCAACAGGAACCAAAAGGCTTTGCTCCTTCTCACAGAATCACAATCAAAAATTGTTGCAGTCCTGATGGATTGAGTGACCGTCGGACATTGACATCGAAGTGAGGACTGCAGAAGCTGGAGAGTCAGAGTTGAACAGTGCGGCGCTGGAAAAGTACAACAGGTCCGGCAGCATCTGAGGGGCAGGAAAGTTGATGTTTCGGGCATCAGCCCTTCATCTGTTGATTTTGATACTTCCGTCTTCAGATCATCAAATGCTTTGTAAAAAGAGATGACAAAAGTCATGACTGTCAGTGCAAGGTAGAAATTCAGAACAAGCAATTCTACTTTCTGCGGAACATTCTTTTCTTTTGTTATCCCACACTGAAAATGGAAAGCACCATCCTACTCTCTCTCTCCCCCGCTGTTCTCACACCGCTCTAACTAATTCTCCTGAAGATGTTGATTCAGGATCTTACAGGGGCAGAACAGCAAAAACTTCAAGACTGACATCTCTCTGAATTTTGGATAACTCCACTGCTGAGAGTGAGCAGGTCTGATTTTGGGAAGCTCACAAAATAGTGTCAGTTCAGGGTGAACCTGCAATGCAAGTTCTTGAGGAACAACCAGACATGAAGTGGTTAACATCCCTGGAAAGGAGAGAGCAAGATGAGATATCAAAGGCATTAACACCGACACCAGGGAGAAACTGAACATACAGATGTGACAAGCCAGAGTCAGAGATATACAGCATGTAAACAGTCCAACTCATCAATGCCAACCAGATATTCTAAATTAATCCAGACCCATTTGCCATCGTTTGGCCGATATCCCTCTAAACCCTTCCATTTTATATTTCCATCCAGATGCCTTTCAAATGTCATAATTGTACAAGCATCCACCATTTCCTCTGGCAGCTCATTCCTTACATGCACCACTCTCTAAATGAAAGAGTGAATTTAGCACAGTGAATCCATCTTACCCATAGTGCCCAGGGGTGTGGAGGTTAAGTTAGCACGGCCAATCCATGCTAACCTGCTCATCCCTGGGCATTGTGGGTAAGTTAGCACAGTCAATCCACCCTAACCTGCACATCCCTCGACGATATGGGTAACTGAACACTGCCAATCCACCTGAACACTTCCAAAGCAGAACACAATGGGTCATTTAACATGGCGAATCCACCCCAACCTGGATAAAGTTACATATAACACAATAAAAGGTGACAGTCGAACAAGTTTATTTCGAAGCACCGGCTTTCGGAGTGCTGCATCTTATTCAGTTGGTTGTGGAGTACAAGATCATAAGACACAGAATTCATGAAAAAACATTACAGTGTCCTGCCACTGAAATTATATACTGAACAAACCTGGATTGTTAAGTCTTTCATCTTTTAGAATGGGTTGCAGGTATCAATAATATGCAAGTCCCAGAACTTCCTGTCAGGCTTCTACTCGAGATAACTTAAGGTTTTATAAGAAAAGGTGACATCTCAGGTCAGATAATGCATGAAAGGAGTGAGGTCAGAGTCTGTCTGTATCGCAATCTTGAGTCAGCCTGCTTCGATTTGCCAAGTGAAATTTACAAAATATTACATGTATTGGCTGCCTTCATTGACTGCCAGCACATTGTGCATTCAGAGTTATACAGTCATAGATGGACAGCATGGAAACAGACCCTTCAGTCCAACTCATCCATGACAACCAGATATCCCAACCCAATCAAGTCCCACTTGCCAGCAACTTGCCCATATCCCTCCAAACTCTTCCTATTCATATGCCCATCCAGACTAGCCTCCACCATTTCCTCTGGCGGCTAATCCCATGCACATACCACCCCCTGAGCGAAGAACTTTCCGCTTAGGTCCCTTTCGCACTAAACCCATGCCCTCTAGTTCTGGACTCCCCCACCCCAGGGGAAAGACTTGGTCCATTTATCCTATCCAAACCCCTCATAATTTTATAAATATCTGTAAGATCACCCCTTAGCCTCTGACGCTCCGGGGAAAACAGTCCTAGCCTATTTAACCTCTCCCTATAGCTCAAATCTTCCAATCCTAGCAACATCCTTGTAAATCTTTTCTCAACCCTTTCAAGTTTCACAACATCTTTCCGATAGGAAGGAGACCAGAATTGCATGTAATATTCCAACAGTGGCCTAACCAATGTCCTGTGCAGCCGCAACATGACCTCCCAATTCCTGTACTCAATACTCTGACTATTAAAGGAAAACAGACCAAATGCCTTCTTCACCATCCAATCACTATCCTATTCTTCACTACCTGCGACTCCACTTTCAAGGAGCTATGAAATTGCACTCCAAGACCTCTTTGTTCAGCAATACTTTCTCGGACCTTACCATGAAGTGTATAACTGCTGCTAAGATTTGCTTTACCAAAATGCAGCACCTCACATTTATCTGAATTAAACTCCATCTGCCACTTCTCAGCCCATTGGCCCATCTGATCAAGATCTTGTTGTAATCTGAGGTAACCTCCTTCGCTGTCCACTACACCTCCAATTTTAGTGTCATCAACAAACTTATAGCTATATCTCTTATGCTCACATCCAAATCATTTATATAAATGAAGAAAAGTACAGATCCTTGTGGCACTCCACTGGTCACAGGCCTCCTGTCTGAAAAAAACAACCCTCCACCACCACCTTCTACCTTTGAGCCAGTTCTGTATCCAAATGGCAAGTTCTCCCTGTATTCCACGTGATCTAACCTTGCTCACCAGTCTCCCATGGGGAACCTTGTTGAACACCTTACTGAAGTCCATATCGATCACATCTATTCTCTGCCCTCATCAGTTCCCTTCGTTAGTTCTTCAAAAAAATTCATTCAAGTTTGTGAGACATGATTTCCCACACGTAAAGCCATGTTGACTATCCCTAAACAGTCCTATCCTTTCCAATACATGTACATCTTGTCCCTCAGTTGGATTTCCTCCAACAACACCAACGTCTGGCTCACTGGTCTATAGTTCTGTAGCTTGTCTTTACCACCTTTCTTTAACAGTGGCACAACATTATTCAACCTCCAGTCTTCCAGCACCTCACCTGTGACTATCAATGATACAAATATCTCACCAAGAGGCCCAGCAATCACTTCTCTAGATTCCCACAGAGTTCTAGGGTACACTTGATCAGGTCCTGGGGATTTATCCACTTTTATTCATTTCAAGGCATCCAGAACTTGCTCCTCTGTAATATGGACATTTTTCAAGATGTCACCATCTATTTCCCTACATTCTATATCTCCCATGTCCTTTTCCACAGTAAACTCGGATGCAAAATACCCGTTTAGTATCTCCCCCATCTCCAGCGGTTCCACATAAAGGCTACCTTACTGATCTTTGAGGGGCCCTATTCTCTCCCGACTTATTCTTTTGTCCTTAATGTATTTGTAAAATCCTTTGGATTCTCCTTAACTCTAGTTGCCAAAGCTATCTCATGTCCCCTGTTTTCCCCTCCTGATTTCTCTCTTAAGTATATTCCTACTGCCTTTATACTGTAAGGCTTCACTCGATCTATCCTGTCTATACCGGACATATGCTTCTTCCATTTTCTGAACCAGACCCTCAATTTCTCCAGTCATCCAGCATTCCCTATACCTACCAGCCTTTCCTTTCACCCAAACAAGAATATACTTTCTCTCGACTCTAGTTATCACAGTTCTGAAGGCTTCCCATTTTTCAGCCATCCCTTTACCTGAAAGCATTGGTGCACAATCAGCTTTTGAAAGTTCTTGCCTGATACCGTCAAATGTGTCCTTCCTCCAATTTAGAATTTTTGAGCAAAATAGAATGTATCTGCAAATGTAATGCTTCAAATACAAATTCATCCCCATTGAGAGTGTGGTTCTATGTGTGTAATAGAGAAACCCTGTTTCCATGCTGGATATCTAGATGTCTATTTGATAACAGATGCTTTATTTCTGTTGGAGCAAGTATGTTTGTAAATCATAGCTGGATATTAATAGTTAGATGTCAGGGAGAGAGAATTCCTCAGGTAGAGCACTATCAGAATCCTGGGAGACCCCTACTTCAGATTTACTTGGACTGGTTGACAGTCTGGGAGAATATGGATTGGGTCTCGATTGAATAAATGTTTATTTTTCCCGAACGTGTAAAAGAGGGTGTTAAAGCTTCAGCAGAAATTCAGCAGAGCTGAGAACAGACCAGCATCTTACTCTGTGGAACAGGGAGATCAACAGTGGACAGAGAAATCCGGAACTGAAATCCAAACTGATACCAGACTACCCTGTGATCAGTGCTTTGATGAGCAGCACCAACCCTCTACCTTTACTGAGCGTCCCATTTGACTACCCCCTCGATATTCAGGATCCAGTCCTTGCCATCCTGAAGCCATGTCCCTGTAAGGAGTCTCAGATCATAATTATTCTCTTCACTGTGTTCAGTCAATTCATTCACTTCTGTTACAATGCAGCTCACATTCAGTTTTTAGTTTCAGTTTCTGTGATCTTCTGAATCCAGTTTTGATTGCTGGTATATTTACTCTCCTTGTCCCTTTCTATCATTCTCTGATGTTCATTTCCACATCACGACATTGCTCACCAGCCTTGATTTGGATTGGCCAGCCTAAATTGCCCAGTGTCCAGGGATGTGCAGGTTAGTCAGGTTAGCCATGGGAAATGCAGGGTTATAGGTTCATAGTAATAGAAGCAGGGGTCAGCCATTTGGCCTGTCCTGCCTGCTCTGCCATTCATTAAGATTATGGCTGATCTATCCATCATCTCAGCTCCTCCTCCCTGCAGTGTCCCAAACATCCTGAATTCCCCAATTATGCAGAAACCCATCCAATTGTGTCTTGAATATACTTAACGAAGCTGCCTTCTCTGCTTCCTTGGGCAGAGACTTCAACAGTTTCACTAGTCTCCAGGAAAAGCAGTTCCTCCTCGTCTTTGTCCTAAATCTACTTCCCCTAATCTTGGGGCCCAGTCTCATCTACCAGCAGAAATGACTGGATTGGGTAGGGTTTCATCCACACAGTGCAATGAATTCCCACTTTTCACCAAATCCCAGATGTACTCACTCACTCACTCAGTTGCTGTCTCACAAATGAAAGATTTCATTGTAACTTCTTCTGCTCTGAGTAAGGGCAAAACATTTTTGAAAGTTGATCTGAAAGTCCAGTCTTCACAACAACACCTCTGCTTTCACTGAAGATGACTAAAGTCATACAGCATAGAAACAGACCCTTTGGCCCAACTCATCCGTGCCAACTATATATCACAAACTAATCTAGTCCCATTTGCCAGCATTTGAATCATCCCTTTAAACCCTTCCTATTCAAGTACCCATCCAGTGGCTTTTAAATCGTGTCATTGTACCAGCCTCCCCGCTTCCTCTGGCAGTTTGTTCCATACACGTTCCACCCTCTGTCTGAAAATATGTTGCCCTTCAGGTCCCTTTCCCTACTCACCTTAAACTTCTGCTCCTTTAGTTCTGGACTCCCCTACCATGGAGAAAAGACCTTGGGTATTCACCCTATCCATGCCCCTTATAAACCTCTTTAAAAGGTGACCACTCAGCCTCTGATGCTCCAAAGAGAATATCTCCCTGGCCTATTCAGCCTCTTCCCGCAGCTCAAACCCTCCAAATCTGGCAACAGCCTTCTAAATATTTTCTGACCCCTCCCAAAGTTTCATAACATCTTTCCGACATCAGAGAGACCAGAGTTGAATGCAGTCTTCCAAATGTGGCCTAACCAATGTCCTTTTGCAGTTGCAAAATGATCTCCCAGTTCCTATACTAAATACTCTGACCAATAAAGGAAAGCATACCAAACACCTTGTTCACTATACTGTCTGTGTAAGACTCCACCTTCAAGGAACTATGAACCTGCACTCCAAGGTCTCTTTGTTCTGCGACACGCCCCTTAACTGTGTCAGTCCTGCCTGGATTGCTGGACCAAAATGCAACACCTCACATTTCTCTGAATTAAACCCCATCTGCCACTCCTTGACCCATCCGATCAATTCTAATTTATGCTAAACTCTCTTTCCTCTCTTATTCCCTAGAAGCTGAAAATCTCTGTCCCACATACTCTCCCTCTATTCTCTCATTGCTGAACCTAATCCCTGCTGTACCTCATCCGGAAGGGTCTGTTTCATGCTGATTAACAGGCCCACACTCAGGAGGATCTAATGGAAACATACAAAATACTGAATGGCCTGGACAGAGTAGACCTTCAGAGGATGCTTCCATTGGTAGGAGAGACTAGGACCTGAGGGCACAGCCTTCGAGTAAAGGGAGGGCGTTTTAGAATGCAGATAAGGAGATACTTCTTCAGTGAAAGAGTGGTGAATCTATGGAATTCATTTCTACAGAAGGTTGTAGAAGCCAGGTCACTGAGGATATTTCAGACTGAGGTAGATAGGTTCCTGAGTATCATGGGGATGAAGAGTTCCAGGAAGAGCCCGGGAGAATGGGGTTGAGAAACCTATCAACCACGATTGAATGGTATGAACAGACCTGATGGGCTGAATGGCCTAATTTCTGCTCCTATGTCTTATGGTCTCTTGCTGTCCTGGCCACAGTGAGAGAATTGGGAGCAGGAATTGGGCATTTGGTCTTTCGAGCCTGCACAAGCATTGACAGATCATAACTGAATATGGATCTACTTACATCTAAGTGAATAGGCTGGAACTTTTTCCCTGGAACATAGGAGGTCGAGAGGTGACCTTATTGAGGTTTATAAAATCACGAGGGGCATAGATGAGGACAATATCAGCTGTTGTGTCAAGAATAGGGAGCAATCTTTTTAAGGTGAGAGGAGAAAAATTTTAAAAAGACACAAGGAGCACATTTTTCGTTTAAGAGAGTGGAGTGTGTGTCAAATCAATGTCCAGAGGAAGTAGTGAATGAAGCTACAGTAACAACATTTAAAATAACTTTGAATAAGTGCACGAATAGAAACGTTTCAGAAGGATATGGGCCAAACATTGGCAGGTGGGACTAGTTTAGTTTGTGAATATAGTCAGCATGGACTAGTTGGACTGAAGGGTCTGTTTCTACGCTGTATGACTCTGTAACTGTTCTTTCCTGGTCTTAAAACCATTTTCTTACCTTCCCCCAAAACCATCCACTTCTTTGTTCATCAAAGTCAAATGAACTCAGCCTTGAATACATTCAATGACCGGCCTAACTGCAGAAAGACATCCACACTTCTGAACTCAATTCCTCTTGCTAATATATCACTTGCTTTGCTCATTGCTTGCTGCACCTGTCTGACAACTGGCAGTAACTGGTTTCGAAGGACGCTGAGGCCCCTTTGTCCATGCACACATCTTTCCTGATGAAGAGTTCGTGCCCGAAACGTCGACTCTTCTCCTCAGTTGCTGCCTTACCTGCTGTGGTTTGCCAGCACCACACTTTTCAACTCTGATCTCCAGCATCACACTTTCACCACAACTCAACATATCACTCCGTAAACAATGCACCTCCTTTCTGCTTTTTTTATTACATACATCAAAGGTTATACCTTCACATTGTGGCACTGCGTTTGCAAAGTGAGACACAGACCTGGATCAACTTTTTCAGAGTCTGTCCCCTCCCTCGATTCACTCTTTCCTTTCAGTTGCTACAAATCAATAATTAAACCCCAGAATGAAAAGAAAATGGAAAACGTGGTGACAAAAACACTATTATACTCACAAATTTTAGACAGAGGAAGGAATTTATAGTCTGGGGTGAGGTTTAATCTTCATTCAGTGACAAAAGATCAGCATCAGCGGCTTCATAGCTCACGGTCCAACTTCTGCATTTCGACAACGGCCGACTCTGATTGGCAGGAGGACCAGACTCCTTCGGATCATCCAAGGTTCTCCATTGGTCCATGGAAAGGAGCTCGTGCGCCTTTTCTGCGGACACCCAGGAGTATGCGCAGTACTTTGCTGACACCGGCGGACATGCGCAGTGCTTACTGACACCGTGGAGAATGCTCAGTATGCTCTGTCACGATGCTGGTGTTACCGACAAATTTTAAAGTTAAAAATCACAAAACACCTGGTTATAGTCCAACAGGCTTATTTGGAGCGCTGCTCCTTCATCAGGTGGTTGTGGAGAATAATATGGTAACACAGAATTTATGATCTTCTGATCTTATACTCCACAACCGCCTGATGAAGGAGCAGCGCTCCGAAAGCTAAGTGTTTCTAAACAAGCCGGTTGGACTGTAACGTGCTGTTGTGTGATTTTTAACCTTGTACACCCCAGTCCAACACGGGCACCTCCAGATCATGACAAATTTTAAGTGTCCTAATGTGAATACGAGAGAAAAATGCCAACGCCATTTTTCCCCCCTGTGCCTTCACGTTTCATTACTTTTGCATTTTAGATTAGATTAGATTACCTACAGTTTATAAACAGGCCCGAAGGGCCCAACAAGTCCACATCGCCCCGCCGAAGCGTAACCCACCCATACATCTACGTCTACGTCTACGTCTACGTCTACCCCTTACCTAACACTACGGGCAATGTAGCATGGCCAATTCACCTGACCTGCACATCTTTGGACTGTGGGAGGAAACCGGAGCACGCGGAGGAAACCCACGCAGTCAGTCGCCTGAGGCGGGAATTGAACCCGGGTCTCCGGTGCTGTGAGGCAGCAGTGCTAACCACTGTGCCACCGTGCCACCCACTATTTTGTCTGGCTTCTCAACATTCCTGCCTTTACCTCAGGGTAGAGGTATTCCAAAACTAGAGGGTATAGGTGTAGGGTGAGGAGGAAAGATTTTAAGAGATTCAAAGGACGCGGCATTCACCCCATACAGGGTGAAAGTGACGACTGCAGATGCTGGAGATTCGGGTCTTCGAGCATATGCAGCCGTGTGAGAGTTCCCGGGTTCCAATCCCAGGCAAACCATCATTCCTAAAATTGACCTGAGCAAAAATGCCCGATGAATTTTCTCAAAAGCCGCTTCGTTAATTAAGATCGGACTGCCTTGGGCACACCACCTCCCTGACACAGTGTTCACAAATCAAACTGACAGCAAAGATTCACGTGTGATCGAAAGATTTGGCTCAACATATTTCCGGATCTGCTTCTGTGAGCCTGACGTGATTCGAACACGCAATTTTCTGATCTGGAGTCAGACGCGCTACCGTTGCGCCACAAGCTCACGGATGACCAGCTGACTCTGTTCATGCTTAAGGGAAGTGATCGCACTGCAATGATTTTACGTTTTGAATAACAACGGAGATCAACAGTTCATGTCTGTTCTGTCTCTCCCCCGTCTCTTTCTGTCTCTCGAAACAAGTTCCAACTCTACCTCAATAAAAAGGTGAAAGAACTGTGGATGCTGAATATCAGAAACAAAAAAAAACAGGAGTTGACGGTGACCCTTCCACAGAACTGATGGTGATTGGGAAAACGTTGGTTTATATGCAGGAGATATTGTGGGAGGAAGGCGGATGCAGTAAATGACAGATCAGGAAAGACCCCAAAGCGAAGGAAGAATTGTTGGACAGGAAAAGGCGTTGATAACGATCTGCGTGGGAGGGTGAATGGAGACTGTTCGTGGCTAAGAATAGGCAGTGTGTAATGACAGACTGTGTGATAACAAGGCTTGGTGTGTGTGGAAGGGACGAGGATACTATGGATTCCAGGCCCGAGAATTATTGAATTCGATGTTGGGACCGGAGGATGTATGGTCCCCAAGTGAAATATTCGGTGCTCTTCGTTCTGCTGGTGCTGAGCTTCGCTGGGACACGACAGCAAACCTGAGACAGAGATGTTGGACAGGGAACAGGGTGGGGTGTGGAATTGGCAGGCAACTGGAAGCTCAGGGTCTTTTTGCGGGAAGAACGTAGATGTTCTGTGCAGCAGTCACCCAGTTTAGGCTTCGTTTTCCCCAATGTAGATGAGACCAGATTGTGAGCAGCAAATGCAGTAGATTGGGTTGTGGGAAGAGCAGGTAAAGTGCTGCTTCACCTGGAAGGTAAGTTTGCGCCCTTGGATAGTGAGGAGGGAGCAGGTAAATGGGCTGGTGTCACACATTCGGCAGTTGCAAGGTAAAGTGCCGTTGGACTATTGGGTTAGGGTTGATAGGAATGAAGGAAGAGTTGACCCAAGGTATAACTCCTGCCCATTTACTTATCCGCCAAATAGAGAAATTTGTTAAGTGTGTACAAGGAAATTTTCTAATTCACAATGAGGATGTACATACTGGCGAGGGTGCAAAACCTAAGGGCCAGCAACCATAATTCTATTAACATTACAATAGTGATTGAAAATAATATATCAGATCTAAAGGTTGAAGTTCTAAATTGGGGGAAGACTCAAGTATGAGGCAAGATCTTTCAAAAGCTGATTGGGGACAGTTGTTCGCAGGTTAAAGGACTGCTGGAAAATGGGAAGCCTTCCAATATGAGATGTCAAGAATCCACACACAGTATATTCCTGTTCGGGTGAAAGGAAAGGCTGGTCGGTGTAGGGCATGCTGGATGACCAGAGAAATTGAGATTTTGGTTAAGATAAAGACGGATTCATACGTCAGGTATCGACAGAGAGATCGAGTGAATCCTAAGAGAATAAAGGCAGTACGAGCATACTTAAGAGGGAAATCATGAGTGCAAAAAAGGGGACATGAGATAGCTTTGGCAAATAGAGTGAAGGATAAGCCAAAGGTTTTTTTTATAAATACGTTAAGGACAAAAGGATAACAAGGGAGAGAATAGGGCCCCTCAAAGATCAGCAAGGCGGCCTTTGTGTGCAGTCGATCGTGGCGGGGTGGGGGGCGGGAATACTGAACGGATATTATGCATCAGTGTTTACTGTGGAGAAGAGCATGGAAGATATAGAATGTGAGAAAGTAGATGGTGACATGTTGAAAAAATGTCGATATGGCAGATGAGAAATTGCTAGATATCTTGAAAGGCATAAAAGTGGATAAATCCCAAGGACCTGATCAGGAATAACCTAGAACTCTATGGGAGACTGGGGAAGTGATTGCTGGGCCTCTCACTGAGATATTTGTATCATCAATAGTCACAGGTGAGGTTCTGGAAGGCTAGAGGGTGACTAACGTGGTGCTACTATTTAACAAAGGTGGTAAGGAAAAGCCAGGGAACTATAGACCGGTGAGCCAGACATCCGTGACGGGCAAGTTTTTGGAGAGAATCCTGAGAGATAGGATTTACATGCATTTGGAAAGGCAAGAATTGATTAGGGATAGTCAGCATGGCTTTATGCTTGGAAAATCATGTCTTACGAACATGATTGAGTTTCTTGAAGAAGTAAAAAGTGGATTGATGAGGGAAGAGCGATGGATGTGATCGATATGGACTTCAGGAAGGCATTCATCAAGGTTCCTCATGGGAGACTGGTGGGCAAGGTTTAATCTCATGGCATGCAGGGACAACTAGCCATTTGGATACAGAACTGGCTAGAAGAAAGAAGACAGAGGGTGGTGATAGAGGGTTGCTTTTCAGACTGAAGGCCTGTGACCAATGGTGTATCACAAGGATCGATGTTGGGTCCACTACTTTTTTGTCAGTTATATAAATGATTTGTATGTGAACGGAGGAGGTATCGTTAGTAAGTTTGTAGATCACACCAAAATTGGAGGTGTAGTGGACAGCAAAGAAGGTTACCTCAGATTACAACGGGACGTTGATCAGATGGGCCAATGGGCTGAGAAGTGGCAAATGGAGGTTAATGTAGATAAATATGAGGTGCTGCATTTTGGAAAAACAAATCAGAGCAGGACTTTTACACTTAATGGTAGTTTCCTTGGAAGTGTTGCTGAGCAAAGAGACCTTGGAGTTCAGGTTGATAGTTCCTTAAAAGTAGAGACGCAGGCAGATTGGGTAGTAAAGAAAGCGTTTGGTGTGCGTTCCTTTGTTGGTCAGAGCATCGAGGATAGATGTTCGGAGCTCATGTTGCCACTGGACAGAATATTGGTCAGTCCACGTTTGGAATATTGCATGTAATTTTGGTCTGCTTCCTATCGGAAAGATGTTGTGAAACTAGAAAAGGTGCAGAAAAGATTTACAAGAATGTTGCCAGGATTGTAGGGTTGTGCTGTAGGGCGAGGCTGAATAAGACTGTTTTCTTTGGAGCGTCGGAGGCTAAGGGGTGACCTTATAGAGGTTTATATAATCATGAGGGATATGGAGAGGGCAAATAGACAAGTTATTTTCCCTGGGATGGGGGAGTCCAGAACTACAGGGCATAGTTTTAGGGAGGGGAGGGGAAAGATATAGAAGGGACTTAAGGGGCAACCTTTTCCCGCAGAGGGTGATGCATGTACGGCATGAGCTGCTGGAGTAAGTGATGGAGGCTGTATAATTACAGCATTAAAAATGCATCTGGACGTGTATATGAATAGGAAGGTTTTATGGGGATTTGGGCCAACTGTTGGCATATGGGACTAGATGAGGTTAGGATATCTGGGCTGCATGGACGAGTGACTCCATGGGATTCTCAAGGAGAAAGTCAGGACTGCAGATGCTGGAGATCAGAGCTGAAAATGTGTTGCTGGTAAAGCGCAGCAGGTCAGGCAGCATCCAAGGAGCAGGAGAATCCACGTTTCGGGCATGAGCCCTTCTTCAGGTATTTTTAGCTATAAACTATAAGCATTCCCTTAGTTAAATATTGTGAAGTGTGAAGCCATTGTTTTCGTCCCCAAGTTCGACCTGAGCTCCCCCCTCCCCCATCCCAGTAACTCTGTTGACAGTCTTCATGTCACAGGAAAAGGGCAGGAAAGTGCATGTGGAGAATGTCAGATCAGCCACAGTCCTATTGAATGGAGAAGCAGGCTCAAGGCGTTGAATGGCATTTTGCTGTTCCTATTTCTTATGGTTCCCAAGCCCTTACCTCTGAAACAGGGTCCTGGCTTCAGTATGTGCCATTAGTGAGAGTGCTGATGTTCCCTTGTGTAATATCAAACACCTTTGCAGCTGCTAAAACCTCTTGCTCCTTTATTACCTCGAAACACAATATGCCAATGTGTTCAGGGGAGGCGATGGCCGACTTTCTTGTCACCAGACTATTCACCCAGGTAATGTTCCGGGGACTTGTGTTCAAAATCTATCACGGCAGATGGTGGAATCTGAATTCAATATAAATCTGGAATTAAGAGTCTAATGATGAAACTTTTGTGGTTTGTTGTAAAAACTTATCTGGTTTCCTGCTGTCCGAACCTGATCTACATGTGATTTCAGATCCACTGTCAGCTGGTTGAATCTTCACTGCCCTTTCAGTCAATTCTTAAAGCTCACCTTTTTTTAACGATGATGTTGCCAGAATGATTTATAGACGGCATAGGCTGGGACTTTTTTCACTGGAGTGTAGAAGGTTGAGGATGGAGGTTATGGAGGTTTATGAAGTCACGAGGGACAAAGATAAGTTGAATAACCTTTGTCTTTTCCTGAAGGATAAGGGAGTTCAAAGTTTGGGAGTATATTTTTTAAGATGAGAGGGTGAAGATTTAAAAAGGACGGAGGGGGGGGGCAACGTTTTTTACATTGAAGGTGGTTCGTGTGAAGAATGAACTGTCAGAGGAAGTGGTGGATGCAGGTAATGTTACAATATTTAAAATTATTTGGATAAGTACATATGAGTCAAACACAGGCAGGTGGGTCTAATCTTCCCCCAGATATTCAAAGGGACAGCCAGTCAGAGGGGAGCAGGGCCACGCCTATCGTTGTTGTGTGGCATGTGTGACAGCTGCAACAAGACATCCCAACTCCTGTGCTCAATGCTCTGACCAATGAAAGCAAGCATGCCAAAAGCCCTCTTCACCACCCTGTCTACCCACGACCCCATTTTCTAGGAGCTAATAACCCGCAACCCTAGATCTCTCTCAGTTTTGGTCCCCTTGGTGTTCTGACTTCTGACTTCTTCAACTCTGGGTTTGTGTTGAACTTGATGGGATACTTTGTCCAACTCAGCATGTTTAAACAGTATCTCTCAGAGGGATTCATTTGAAACTTTTCAGGAGGTGAGCTCAACAAGATTGAACTATTCAAAGTTACTTGGACTCTATTTTAAAATTACATCAGGACCAGTAGTCAGAGACACATACAGCATGGAAACAGACCCTTCGGTCCAACTTGTCCATGTTGACCTGATATCCTAAATTAATCTACTCCCATTTGACAGCACCTGACCCATATACTCTGGCAGCTCATTTCATATATATACCACCCTCTGCATGAAGAAGTTGTCCATTTAATATATTTTGCCTCTTACCCGAAATCTCTGCCCTCTAGTTCTGGACTACCCCATCCCAGGGAAAAGACCTTGTCTATTACCCTGTCCATGCCCCTCATGATTTTGTAACCTCTATTAGGTCACGCCTCTGCCTCTGATGGTCCAGTGAAAACAGTCCCAGCCTATTCAGCCTCTCCCTGCAGTTCAAATTCTCCAAACCCCTGCAATATTCCCGTAAATCGTTTCTCAAAGAGAAGTCAATGTTTCAGTCCTGAAGAAGGGTTAATACCCAAAACACTGACTACTCCACATCCTGGTGCTGCCTGGCTTGCTGTATCCTCCCAACCTCTTGCTTTCCTTCTTTGGCACGCAGTATGTAGTGGCTCAGTGGTTACCACTGCAGCCTCATAGTGCCGGGGGCCCAGGTTTGATTGCAGCCTTTGGTGACTGTATGTGAGGAGTTTGCACTTTCTCCCAGCGTCTGTGTGGGTTTTCTCTGGGTGATCCTGTTTTCTTCCATAAACCAAAGATGTGCATGTCTTTGGCCATGCTTCCTTGCCCGTAGAGTTAGGTACATTAGGCAGAGGGAAATGGGTCTGGATGGGTTACTCTTCAGAGGGTCGGTGTGGACTTGTTGAGACAATTGGCCTGTTTTCACACTGAAGCTAATCTCATCTGCGCTACTATTGTCACTAACGAATGACAGAGTAGACTCGACAGGCCGAATGGCCTAACTTCTGCTCCGATGGTCTTGCGGTCTTAGGTTTCTCTGGATCATTTCATTTGGCAATGTGCAGTCCCTGGCTCAATGAGCAGCAGTGTCCACTGAAAGCAAAGCTCATAGGACGGTTGAACTCCTACAATGTGGAAATAGGTCCTTCAGCCCAACACATCTGCACTGATCTTCCGATGAGTAACCCAGTCAGATCCATTTTCCTACCCTCCCTAAATTGCACACAGACCTCCAAGGGTGGAATTATTCCTGGGTTCTTGGTGCCATGAGGCAGCAGTGCTAACCCTGAGCTACCATGGGGTTGTCGTTGTGAGGTGTAGGGGAGGCAATTGTAGTCCAGCAGAAAACAAAAACAGCCCACCTACTCTCCCACTGCACTCACTGTCAGAACTGGCAGGATGTTCAGTCCTGGGGTGTGACCCAAGGCAGCGTCACCGGTGGGATCTGATTGCTGGGAGCGCTGGTGCCCCCGCTGGTGCTTCCACAAGTTGCAGTAAAATATGAACCTCTATCCACACTCGGGCGAGCTGAAGGGCCTCTTCCCAGGGTGCTTCAGCAGGGCAGAGGAATTGTTGTAGGCCTTCCAGCACTCAGGGCAGCAGAATGGCCTCACCCGCTCCGCCACCGCCCTCCGCCCCCACCCTCCCCGGGTGGATCAGCTGGTGCTTCAGCAGTGTGGAGGAGCGGGTAAAGCCCTTCCCACACTCGGGGCAGGAGAACAGCTTCTCCCTGATGTGAATGGACTCATGCCTCAGCAGGGCTGAGGAATTGACGAAGGCCTTCCTGCACTTAGGGCAAATGAAAGACCTCTCCCCGATGTGGACCCACCAATGGGCCATCAAGTCGGAAGAAAGAGCAAAGCCCTTCCTGCACTCGGGGCAGAAGAACGGCCTCTCCTCAGTGTAGACCCACTGTTGTCTCAGCAGGTGGGAAGAACTGCTGAAGGCCATCTCGCACTTGGGGCCGGAGAACAGCCTTCCCCGGTGTGGACCAACTGGTGCGTCAGCAGGGCAGAGGAATCACTGAAGGTCTTACCACACTCAGGGCAGTAGAAGGGCCTCTTCCCCTCTGTGGACCCATTGGTGCTTCAGAACCCTTTCAAATTTCACAATATCCTTCTGATAGGAGGGAGACCAGAATTACACACAATATTCCAAAAGTGGTCTAACCAATGTCCTGTACAGCCACAACATAACTTCCCAACTCCAATACTCAGTCAGAGGATTGCGAAAGCTTTCAAAACCCACAAAAAACAAACAGGAAAGAATGGAGGGAAAAGCTAAATTTTTGAGAGTCAGCTTGGAAGCATCAATGTGAAATTGGCGGAATGGGTTTATTGGGTACCTGTTCTCCTTAAATACAGTATATATGTATTTCTCTCTTGTTATTCGTAGTTTCTCTGTGCTGCAGTGTGTAGTGGCTCGTTGAAGTAATGTCCTGATGCAGCTTCGTTTGTGGGTGTTGGGATGATTGCTTCTGTGGTTAAGTATTTGGTTTGTGTGTGTTGTTTTTCTGTAGATGCTCGTTTGAATCTCCCCATTGACTGTTCGCTGTACTGTGACATCTAGGAATGGCACTTTGTTGTTGTTCTCCTCCTTTTCAAACCAGGAGCCCGCCCACCCCCCCCCCCCCCCCCCCCCCCCCAGACCCATAGTCTCACTACTTGGAGCACAAATATACAGCCTAGTCAAAGGCCACTACTGAGGACTAAAACACCAACTCGAAGATTCACTCCACTCCATTTACTCCATCCAAGAATTCCTGAACACCAAAGACACAAAGATAGAAGGGGATGGAATAATGATGTCCTTTGACATAACAGCCCTGTTCAATCCATTAACATCAACGTGGCCAAAGAAAACTGAAGACACTACTCGAAGAACCAAAGACACAAACACAACACCATCTTTATCAGCAAAGATAGCACTGTCAACCTCGTGGAACTGTGCCTTACCACCCACTTCATATCCAGTAACAAGCCCGACAAACAAATCAACGAAACACCCATGAAACCACCAGTATCAGGATTCCTAGCAGGAGCAATAATGCAGAGACTCGAACAAACAGCCCTTTCGACGATCCAACCCAAACTTTGGGACCGCTACAGCGATGACACTTTTGTCATCAGAAAATGAAACAAATTAGAGGAAACCTGCAACACCATCAACAATCTCCTTACTGGCATAAAATTCACAAAAGATGAGAACAACAACAAAGTGCCATTTCTCGATGTCACAGTAGAGCGAACAGTCAATGGTAAATTCAAAACAGCGTCTACAGGAAAACAACGCACGCGAACCAAGAACTTAACGACAGAAGCAATCATCCCTACACATGCAAACAAATCTGAATCAGGACAGTATCTCAACGAGCCGCGACACACTGCAGCACCCAGGAACGACGAAGATCAATAAATAACTGTGCAGCGCATTTAAGAAGAACAGGCAACCTATATACCCCCCGTAAATTGCTTCCCTGACGGGGAATCGAACCAGAAAGCAGCGGTAAGAGCGCCGAAGCCTAACCACGAGACCATCTCAGATAAATTCAACCGCAGGCCATCAATGCGGACTTCACCACTTTCCTCATTTCCCCTCCACCACCTTACCTCAGTTCCAACCTTCCAGCTCAGCGCTGTCCTCAGGACCTGTCCTACCTGTCAATCTCCCTTCCCACCTATCCGCTCCACCCTCCTCTCTGACCTGTCACCTCCGTCCCCACCCCCATTCACCTATTGTACTCTTTGCTACCTTCGGCCCAGCAACCTCCAATTTATCTCTCTACCCTGGAGGCGTCCTGCCTTTATTCCTGATGAAGGGCTTTTGCCCGAAACGTCGATTTTCCTGCTCCTCGGAAGCTGTCTGACCTGCTGTGCTTTTCCAGCACCACTCTGATCTAAACTCTGGTTTCAAGCATCTACAGTCCTCACTTTTGCCTACCCAATAAACCCAGTGTGACGAGTTCACATCAACAAACTGACACAAGCAGACACAACGTCTGCAGAAAACCTAGCACATTACTTTTCATTAAAGACATCTGTGAAATGATGTCCAGACAACTCAATCTCTCAGCATCATGGTAGCCCACAAACCTACCAACACACTTAAACAGCGGCTAATGAACCTGAAATACCCGATACAAACAACCAGCAAACGAATGTTATTTACAAAATACCATACAAGGAAATATATACATGAACTCTGCCGCACAGTTCTCTGTGGCAAGAAATGCTGGGATGAGATAAGGAAGTTTTTTTTTCAGCCAAAACGAATCGGCACTGACTGGACAGCCATTTAAAATCAATGCTGTCTGTCCAGGATGGAAGACCCGAATGGATGAACATTTTTCTGATTTCTTGAAGATTTACAAAGATGTGAGTGGGTTTTGGTGTTTGTTCCCTTTCCACTCCCAGGAGCCGCAGTGGTTGAGGCGGTGAGTTGGGGAAAGTGAAATGTGCCAGTGAACAGCGAGTGGGGCTATTTCAGCTTCCTCTCCTCTGACAGCGCTGTGACGGGACTCTGATGTTCTCAGGGACATTTCCCGACGCGAGACAGTGAAAAGATTCTCGTTCCTGCAGATCAGGAATTCAAACCGTATGCCGGCTTCAGGACAATGAGAAAGATTAATTGGGGTGTGTGAAGAAGCTGTGAGCTGCATTTCAAACAGGTAGGTGGAGTCAGATGCGTCATCCATTGCGCCCCTGGCACTGTGCGGACCTGACGCCGCCATGCTGCAGAGTTCTGACGTTAACACGGACATGCGCAGCAATGGGAACATTCATAAGATGAACAGCCAAAGATAATCACCGTCACTGCTTCCCTTCCTTAGTCCCAACTTTGTGAAGCAGTATCTTTCACTGGCAAATAAAACATATTAATCCTCAGGTGTCTGCTTCATTTCGATCACGACTTCACGCCCCTCACTGTTCTAGTCTCATTTCCAAATACTTGGCTCAGAGCTTCAAAAGCAGCTCTGTGGGTATCTGCTTGTTCCACCCTGACAGGCAGTGGGCTACAGATTCCCGACCAGTCCCAATGTGATTGAAATATTTCAACTCCTCCACTGACTTGCATCGTAAAAAACCGTGGAGCAATCTCTATTTCTTTTTGTCGCCGTTTCTCAACTGTAGTCGGCAGGGTTCACACCTGCGTGGGGAAACCGCAATGGATTTCATGTCCATCGCATTCACCACTCGGCCCACCAATACAGACCCACACTGACAGCTTCATTTCCCAGGTGGATGAACTGTTCAACCTCCTCGTGGGAGCACGAGGCAGTGCCGATACTGTCATCGATGTAGCGGAGGAAAAGATGGGGTGTGGGGCCAGTGTAGCTGCCAACAGTGTAGTTTTACCAACACTTTCCACCCCGACCTCAAATTCACCTGGACCGTCTCAGACTCCTCCCTCCCCTTCCTAGACCTTTCCATTTCCATTGGGTGATCGAATCGACATGGACATTTACTATAAACCGACCAACTCCCACAGCTACCTAGACTACAACTCCTCCCACCCTGTCCACTGTAAAAACGCCATCCCATATTCCCAATTCCTTCTTCTCCGCCGCATCTGCTCCCAGGAGGACCAGTTCCAAAACCGTGCCACCCAGATGGCCTCCTCCTTCAAGGACCACAATTTCCCCCCAGACGTAGTCGACGATGCCCTCCACCGCATCTCTTCCACTTCCAGTTCCTCCGCCCTTGAGCTCCGCCCCTCCAACCGCCACCAGGACAGAACCCCACTGGTCCTCACCTCCCACCCCACCAACCTCCATGTCCAGCGTATCATCCGCTGTCATTTCTGCCACCTCCAAATGGACCCCACCTCCAGGGACATATTTCCATCCCCTCCCCTATCAGCGTTCCGAAAAGGTCACTCCCTCCGTGACTCCCTCGACAGGTCCACACCCCCCACCAACCCAACCTCCACTCCTGGCACCTTCCCCTGCTACCGCAAGAAATACAAAACTTGCGCCCACACCTCCCCCCTTACCTCCCTCCAAGGCCCCAAAGGACACTTCCATATCCACCACAAATTCACCTGCACCTCCACACACATCATCTATTGCATCCGCTGCACCCGATGTGGCCTCCTCTATATTGGGGAGACAGGCTGCCTACTTGTGGAACGTTTCTGAGAACACCTCTGGGACACCCGGACCAACCAACCCAACCACTCCACAGCCCAACACTTCAACTCCCCATCCCACTCCACCAAGGACATGCAGGTCCTTGGACTCCTTCATTGCCAGACCATGGCAACACGATGGTTGGAGGAAGAGTGCCTCATCTTCTGCCTGGGAACCCTCCAACCACAAGGGATGAACTCAGATTTCTCCAGTTTCCTAATTTCCCCTCCCCCCACCTTGTCTCAGTCAAATCCCTCGAACTCAGCACCGCTTTCCTAACCTGCAATCTTCTTCCTAACCTCTTCGCCCCCACCCCACTCCGGCCTATCACCCTCACCTTGACCTCCCTCCACCTATCGCATTCCCAACGCCCCACCCCCAAATCCCTCCTCCCTACCTTTTATTTTAGCCTGCTGGACACACTTTCCTCATTCCTGAAGAAGGGCTGATGCCCGAAACGTCGATTCTCCTGTTCCTTGGATGCTGCCTGACCTGCTGCGCTTTTCCAGCAACACATTTTCAGCTCTGATCTCCAGCATCTGCAGTCCTCACTTTATCCTGAAAAAAATCCCAGCCTATCCACCTGGATGCAGGTATACTCATGTCCAGTTATGAACTGTTGAATGCTGGTGCCGACTGGAACAGCCAAATGACCTATTCCTGCTCCCAATTCTCTCCCTCTGTGTCCAGGACAACTAGAGAACATACGACATAGGTGCTGAAATTAGGACATTCAGCCCATCAGATCTACTCCACCATTCAATCACGTTAATTAAGATTTTCAGCCCCATTTTGAAATTTGGATTTTGGAAAGACAGATCAGGGCAGGATCTGCAAAGTAAATGGGGCGTGTTGTTGAATAAAGATAACTTGGAGTGCTGCTTCATGTTTTCTTGAAAGTGGAGTCGCAGGTAGACAGGCTAGCGAAGAATGTAGTATGTTATGCTTGCTTTTATAAGTCAGTGCATTTCCGTGCAGATGTTGGGAGGTCATGTTGCAGCTGTACAGAACATTGATTAGGCCACTTTTGGAATACTGCGTTCAGTTCTGGTTACCCTGCTACAGGAAAAGTGTTGTGAACCTTTGAAAGGGTTTGACAAAGATTTACAAGGCTACTGCCAGAGTTGGAGAGTTTGAGCTATATGGAGAGGCTAAATAGGTCGGGGCTGTTTTCCCTGGAGCATTGGAGGCTGAGGGGTGACTTTATAGAAGTTCATAAGGAGCATGGATAGGGTGAATAGCCAAGAACTTTTCCACATAGTATGGGAGTCCAAAACTAGAAGGTATAGGTTTGAGGTGAGAGTGGAAATATTTAAAAGGAAGGTTATGGACAACTATCTCACACCGAGGGTGAATCGAGCATGGAATGAGCTGCCAGAGGAAGTGGTGGAGGCTGGTATAATTACAATATTTTAAAAGGCATCTGGCAGTAGGGTGAATTGAGAGGGATACAGGCTAAGTGCTGCCAAATGGGACTATGTTAATTCGGAATATCTGGTCAGCACAGACACTTTCAACTGAAGGAAAGCAGAAATGTCGTTGTGAAGACTGGACTTTCAGAGCAACTTTCAAAGATGTTTTGCCCTTACTGGGAGCAGAAGCTACAATGAAATCTTTCATTTGTGAGACAGCAGTTGAGTGAATGAGTTCATCTAGGATTTTGGTGGAAAATGGGAAGTTGTTGAAATGTGAGGAAGAGGTGTTTTAAGTAAAGCACCCTGAGCCGAGTGAAGGGTTAGGTGGGTTTTTGTTTTAAACTGCTCATTGCATTCAGCCTCTACCATTATATTTCCAATGCTGTACATCAGAAGGAACAGTGAATCAGTAACTGGTTTCATTAGAAGCCTTACGATTTTCAGTACTGCAGGTATTGCATTATTTCATTAACATTGTAAAGGTTACTGGCAGCAGCAGCAGGTGTGAGCTGTATTCACTGGAAATTATTAAGCAGTTAGATAACACACACACAAGAGGGCAGGGTGGGACTTGTCTTTCCATTTGTAGAAGGTGGGAGATTCTGGGTTTATGATCTGGGGCAAACACATCTGCGGTTATTCATAGAAGCCGTCCTGTGTGAAAACCGGCCATTCATCCCATCAAATCCACACTGACCCATCCAAAGAGCATGCCACCCAGCCCCAGTTTATCTAGTCATTTCTGCTGGTGGGTGAGACTAGGTCACAAGATTAGGGGGAGTGGAGGAGATAGAGGTGGAGAAATTGCTTTTCCCAGAGAGTGGTGAAGCCATGGAATTCCTTGCCCAAGGAAGCAAGAGAAGTAGCCATATTCAAGACACAGTTCGACGGGATTTTGCAAGGGAGGAATTTAGGGCAATCGGGATAGTGCAGATAAGTGGAGCTGAGACGATGGATAGGTCATCCATGATCTTTATGAATAGTGGAGTAGGCTCAATGGGCCAAATGGCCTACTCCTGTTTCTATTCCTGTGAATGTATAAACCTGCATTTCTCACGGTCAATTCAAATCAAGGCAGGTGAGCAATGTAATGATGTGGAAAATGAACATTAGAGAATGATAGAAAGGGACAAGGAGAGTAAATGTCCGAACAATCAAAACTGGATTGAAAAGATCACAACAATCTAAACCGAAGACTGTATGTCTGAATGTGTGCTGCATTGTAACAAAAGTGGATGAATTGACTGTACACATTGAAGAGAATATGATCTAAGACTCCTGACAGAGGCATGGCTTCAGGATGCCAAGGATTGGATCCTGAATATTGAGGGGGCACATGGTATTCAAATTGAATGGGAAGGTCTGTTAAGGTAGAGGGTTGGCCCTGCTGATCGAAGCACAGATCACAGAGTAGTATGGTGTCAGCTCAGATTTCAGATCCTGATTTCACTGTTCTCCTGTTGATCTCCCTGTTCCCACAGAGTGAAATGTCATCTGTTCTCAGCTCTGCTGGATTTCTGCTGAAGCCTTTGACCCCCTTTTACAGCTTCCAGAATAATAAAACATTCAGTCAATCAAGGCCCAACCCACATCTCTTAGCCTGTCAACTATCCAGGCTGAGTGAGTCATCGTAGCAGGGAATAAAACAAGGACAATGAAACAAAATTAGACATAAACGAACATTTGGTGCTCATGCTAAAAGTTTGTTCAGTCGATAGTAAACCAGAATTAGGGGTCTCCCAGGATTCTTCTTGTGCCCCAACTTGAGAAATTCCCTCTCCCTTGCATCTAAGTATTAGTACCCAGCTATGATTTATAACGATATTTACATCAACAGAAATAAAGCATCTGTTAACAAATATACATAGAGATATACAAACAGACTTTTTAATCCAACACATCTATGCTTTCCTATATAAATCTAGTGACCTCTTTGCCAGCATTTGACCCATATCCCTCCAAACCTTTCTTATTCACACACTCATCCAGATGCCTTTTAAATGTTTTAACTGCACCAGACTCCACCACTTCCTTTGGACCATTTACTCTATCCATGCCCCTTATGACTTTACGAACCTCTTTAAGGTCACCCTGAGCCTCCGACACTCCAGAGAAACAGCCCCATCCTAGTCATCCTCTCTTTATACCATAAACCCTCCAACCCTGGTGACATCCTTATCAATCTTTTCTGTGCCCTTTCAGATTTCACAACAGTTTTCCTATCCTAGAGCAGGGAGACCAGAATCGAATGCAACATTCCGAAAGTAGCCGAACCAATGTCCTGTACAGCTGCAACGTGACCTCCCAACTCCTATACCCAATGCATTCAATGGGCCAAATGGCCTCTTCCTGCACTGCAGGGATTTAATTATTTGATTCTGTATCAGAGTCAATTTCAGTCACTATCTCTGGTTTATGGTGTGTCAGGGTGGGATCACTGGTACCAGAATTGTATGCAACACTCCAAACCTGGCCTAACCAATGTCTTCTACAGTCACAACATGACCTCCCAATCCTACACCCAGTGCACTGACCAAAAAAACGCAAGCATACCAAACACCTTCTGTACTGTCCTGTCTACCTGCGATTCCACTTTCAAGGGACTATGAACTTACCATCGAGTCATACAGCTTGGAAACGGACCTTTGGTCCAACCAGTCCATGCCAACTATAATCCCAATCTAAATCAGTCTCTCCTGCCTGCTCCTGGCCTATATCCCTCCAAACCTTTCCTATTCATGTACTTAAACAAATGTCTTTTAATTGTACCTGTATCCTCCACTTCCTCAGGAAGTTCATCCCACACATTAGTAGTTGAATGGCAAGGATGGGTTTGAGTTGAAATGGTTCATAAAATAAACAGTTTTTACCCAACACCCTGTAGCAGATATGGTAGCAACTTCAATCCTGGAGTCTCACAAATCAGTATTTCCATGGAGTGGAGGGAAAATAAAGTGCTGGATTCACAGAGAAGGTGGTTTTCTGTGAGTGTGAAGCTAAAATTAAATCACGTGCTTTGGTTGAACTCAAACTGCATTGACTTGGAGGAGAGCGAAGGGAGTTTGTAAGTGTCCTCCCCTCCCCACATACCTCAGCCGCAGGGCAGCGCAGGTGCAGTGTGGGCCCACTGTCGCCCCCAACCGCATCCCCTCCCCCCTTGCCATTGTGGATGTCACAACATGAAAGTAGCCCTGTCAGTTTCATAGTGAAGCCCCCGCCCTCTGGGCAACATCTGGGAGCAAAGCAATGTCTCCCCCTTTCCAATGTTTATCGGGGGGGTGGAGTGGAGGGGGGCTAGAGAGAGTGACAGGGGGACACTATTCACTTGTGGTAACTGGAGATAATCCAGGAAAGGATCAGACTCTCCAAAGGTGCTCAGATGCTCTCTGTCTCAAAGGTATTTTCACTGTGTATTCCCTCAGTTTGGCACATATAGAGTTTGCACCCTGGAAAAGGATTGCTTCTTTCCTCATGTTCACAATTAAAAGGGTACTTTCTCATGGAACTGAGCAGTTTTTAAGGGATTGGCACATTGATATAAAATGTAGACGCATGTTGCTTCATATCGTGTGTATCTGATATTGTTGGCTGTTGTAAAAGCTTCGTGGCTATGATTTTTAACATTCTAATGCAGTAATGGATTTATGCCATGTATTATTGTCATCTTTTTTATATACTAGGCCAGCAGGAAGTCATTCAGCAACTTTAGCGGCTTTCTTTTCTCAAACAGCTTTGACATTTCATTATCACATCCTTGATTCAGCTCCATTTCCAGCACCTTTGTCGGCAGCTTTGTCCAGGTCATTGTCATCTAAATGACGTTTATCTCCATTCACACCTCAGGCTATCTGGCTGCATGAGGGCTTTCTGTGTCCTGCGTAATATATGATCAGCAGGCATCTAGCAATCTACAGGTATTGCCACCGATGGTATGTTCATTTAATAGTACTGACAGTGATCAATTAATTAGTGGTTTTTTTGCAGGAAGACATGCAGAAAGAAATCTGGAAACAATGATACATCAACTTCTGACAGCCACTTGATTCATTGGGACTTGAATGTCAGCAGCCATTTAATTCGAGAAGAAATGTTTGTTTTCGTCTGCTTGAGAGATTTTGGACAGTGCTGTGGCCGGAAGAATACTGAGACAGAGCTGAAAATGTGTTGCTGGAAAAGCGCAGCAGGTCAGACAGCATCCAAGGAGCAGGAGAATCGACGTTTCGGGCACGAGCCCTTTTCAGCAACACATTGTCAGCTCTGATCTCCCTCATCTGCAGTCCTCACTTTCTCCTCGAAGAATACTGAGACACCCGAGTGAGGAAGATTCAGTGCGCTGACTGTGAAAAGTGCTTCAAACCATTTACTCAGTTTTGGGAATCAAAATCTCACCCCTCACGTTGGGGAGAGACTGTGTACCCACTCTGTTTTAAATTTCAAACCCAGAGTGAAACAAGGAAAGCTCCCTCCAAAGGGGAAACCGTGGAAATGTGGGGACTGTGGGAAATAATTCCCTTTCCCATCAGCGCTTGACACCCACAGACATGTTCACACTGGGGAGACGCCGTTCTCCTGCTCAGTGTGCGGGAAGAGTTTCAGTTGGCTGTGCAGTTCATACCAGGGAGGGGCCATTCACCTGCCATTGTGGGAAAAGACTCACTCAGTCGTCCCGGCTGCAGACACACCAGCGGGTCTACACGGGGAAGAGGCCGTTCTCCTGCTCTCAGTGTGGGCAGTGATTCATCAATGCATCCATCTTCTGAAACACCAGCGAGTTCACGTGGGGGAGAGGCTGTTCACCTGCTCTGAGTGTGGGAAGGGATTTGTCGATTCTTACTCTCTGCTGACCCACCAGCGGGTCCACACTGGGTTCACCTGCCCCAAGAGTGGGAAGAGCTTCAGTCATGTGAGCAACGTGCGGAGGCACCAGCGGATCCACACCGGGGAGAGGCCATTCACATGCTCCATGTGTGGGAAGGGTTTCACTCAGTCATCTACACTGCTGATCCATCAAAGGGTCCACACTGGGGAGAGGCCATCCATCTGCTCTCAGTGTGGAAAGGGCTTCACCCGGTCCTCCCACCTGCGAGTTCACGTGCCATCGCAGGGGGATTGAAGGAATGACGGCTGAGTGTCATTATCGACAGGACTATCCACCCAATTCTGGGGACTCCCAGATTCAAATCCTGCTGTGCCAGGTTGCAGAATTGGAATTCGGTCAGAAATCTGGAGTTTAGAATCCCATGATGAAACCATTTTCAGGGGGAAAATCTCTCATCTGATTCACTCATGCCCTTTTTAGGGAAGGAAACTGCCCTTGTGGGAAAGGATTCACTCAGTCATCCCAGCTGCATCCTTTACCCGGTCTGATCTACACGTGACTACAGACCCACAGCTGTGTGGTTGATTCTTAACTGCCCTTCACCCCCCCCCCCCCCCCCCCCACACACACACACACACACACACACGGCAATTGAGTGGCAGTAATTTAGTTGGATTGAAATTGCTGAGTGAGGCAATACGTCCTTCGGCTTAAGACTGGATCAAGGATCCAATTATAAAGGGACAACTCGGTGTTGACCAACAGTAAATGAAGTGGAGTTGGGAGGAGTGTGTGAACTTTGAGCTGCTTTTTTTTCAAAAAAACGCGACTTTTCATACACTTTTTTGCTGGGCAGATCTGAAGCTGAAACAAAGTTGGGTGACAAAGTTGGGTTAAACAGAACTTAACCCCGGTCTCAGACTCTCATTGAAAGCTGTGAGATCCAACAGGTTTTTGTTTTAAAGCTGCTCATTTCTTTCAAACTCCTGCACTAAGTTTCCAATGTCATGTATCAGAATGAGCAGTGGATGAGTAGCTAGTATTGTTAGATATTGTAAATTTTTCCAGAGTGCAGGTACCGCATCGTTTCATTGACATTGTAAGGTTTACTGGCAGCACTGGGAGGTGTGGGATGTATTCACAAGAAACAAAGTTAAAAATCACACAACACCAGGTTATAGTCCAACATGTTTATTTGGAAGCACTAACTTTCGGAACACTGCTCCATCATCAGGTGGTGTAGAGCAGGATCATAAGAGAATTTATAGCAAAAGGTTGCAGTTTCATGCAACAGAAATGATATATTGAACAAACCTAGATTGTTGTTAAGTCTTTTCTCTTTTAGAATGGGTTGCAGGTTTTGGTTCATTAATATGTAAATCCCAGAACTTCCTTGAAAACACATTCTCGAGACAACTTAAGGTCTGTATATCAAACTTGAATTAGACTGGTTCTATTTCCAAAGTAGAAATTTATAAAATCTCACATGGATTGACTGCCTGTAGATTGTGTGCTTTTTGAGCAAAATATAATATATCTGCAAATGTAATTCTGCAAATACAAAGTCACCCCAAAGCCTGATATGTAAGTGTGCGTGCATGAGAGGGTGAGAGTGTGTGCATGCTTGATAAAGTGTGTATGTGTGATAGAGTATCAGCCTGTAAGAGGGTGTGAGTGTGGGGGGTATATGTGTGTGTCTGAGAGAGGGGTCTGTGTGAATGTGAGTGTATGTGCTTTGTGTGTGTGAGAGAGTGACAGTGAAGTGGGGTTACCTGTCATGTGACATGAACCCAAGTCCTGGTTGAGGCCATCCTTATGGGTTCCAAACTTGGCTATCAGCCTCTGCTGGTCCACTAAAATTGGTTAAGCAGTTCCACAACACACACTAGAGAGGGCAGAGTGGGACTTATCTTTCGATTTGCAGGAGGTGGGAGGTTCTGGGTGCTGGAAACTAGGGAAAACACATGCTGGAGGACCTTCGGCTCAGAGAGATGGAGTTGGAAGCCAGGCTGCAGGCATGTTGGGGGAATCATAGAGCCCCTACATAGAGCCTGTGGAAACAGGCCCTTGGTGACACTTCAGTCCATTTGAGAGATTGAATTTGCTTCCACAGAGTTTCCACGGTGTAGGGGTCAGTGTGTCTTGGCAGCCTCAACGATCCAATGAAGGGCTCATCTACAGTGAGAATACCCAGTCCACATTTCGCCAAAGAGTTAAAGTTCTCTCCACAGTCAGAACCCTGGGGCACTCCCACGCAGGCTGCGTGTAATCGCGGGGCTACTTGATGCATGTGAAGTTTGGAATAATTTCCTGCAGACAAACATTTCCCCTCCTGGATTCAAATGCTGCTGATATTCAGGCCCTGAGTAAATTCTTTGTGCATGCCTGAACAGCAAATCTCTTTCTCTGCTAATACCTTGAGAGATCAGATCACTGCTGGCAGTGCAGGGCAGAAAATAAGATGAGAGAATTCTGGTTTGTACGGAACATCCTTCTCTATGTTCTTCCCAAAATCTGTCTCCCAATTCCTCCACCTTTCGATAGATTCCAAACCGAATTCATCCTTCCGTCCTCCTGTTTTTGCCTTGCTCCCCTCTCTTGAAAGCGCTGACTCTCAGTTCAGTTTCTCAGCCACTTCTTCCATCCCCAGTATGTCGCCCATGTCTTTATTTAGTTTTTAAAAGAGAAAGGCAGTGGTTTGCTGATGCCAGGACATGAGGGTGACTGCGCTCACACAGTGTTCCAGACTCTCTGTAGTGTCATTTACAAAAATCTGCACTGCACATGTACAGAGAAGGGAATCCTGGGAGTGGGGGGGATGGTGGGAGTGGGTGGTATGCATTCACCACCTCCCCATTGACTCAAGACCCAATCATCCCCTCAGCGTCCCCAGTCCATTTACCCATCGCCACCTATAGTGCCCCCGTCCATTCTCTCTCACTATCCCTAGCTTCCCGTCTCTTCTCTCTCTCACACACACATCCCACCCTCTGCACCCTCGTTTCTTACCCCACTCTCTGCAACCCCCTCCATTCTATCTCCATACCCTCTGCCCCCCATCCATTCCCCTTCTCTTTCTCCCCACCCTCTGCCTTCCTGTATCCAGTCCCTCTCCCCAAACTCATTCTGTCCCTCCCCCCACCCTCTCCTGCCATTCATTTTTGCTCTTTCTCCCCCCACACTCTGCCCCCCATCCACTCTCTCTCCCCACACTCTGCAACCCCCAATTCCTCTCGCTTCACATTCTGCACCCCCTCTATTCTCTCTCTCTGCCAAACCCTCTACCCCCCAACCTGTGCACATCCAGGCTTTCTCTATCCCCGATGGTCTGTCCCCGTGTCCATTTTCTTTTTGTCTTTCCCTCCAAGCCTCTGCCTCCCATCCAATCTCTGACCCCGCACCCCCAACCCCATCCTTTCTCCTGCCTCGAGACCTCTAAGCATAGAGAGAGAATGGATGGTAATGACTCTACCTGGGAGACAGGAGGGGTTGATTCAAGAAATAGCTGATCTTTGACATTGAGAATAGCTAAAACGAGATACTCTGAAAATCGGTAAAGTCTGAAAGCATATTCAATTGTTGAAAAAAAAAGCTGCAGCCATCTTTCTGAAATTTCCATAAAAATCTGTGTCGTTAGGCCACAGTTGAGGACAGGCTGGAAGGGTGCAAGGGCCGAATCCTAGTCTTATGAAATTGGTTTAAATTGTGTAGAAATAGAGCCATAGAGTTGCACAGCACGGGAACAAACCTTTCGGTCCACGCCGACCATATATCCTAAATTAATCTAGTGATCCATTTGCCACCATTTGGCCCATATACCCCTCAACTCTTCCTATTCATATACCCATCCAAATGCCTTTTAAATGTTGGAATTGTACCAGCCTTGACCACTGCCTCTGGTAGCTCATTCCATACCTATACCACGCTCTTCGGTCCCTTTTGAACCTTTCCCCTCTCACCTTATACCTATGCCCCTCTAGTTTTGGACTTCCTCTACTCTGGGGAAAAGACATACAAATGTTGAGCAGCCAGACAAAATGAAAAAGGAATGAAGTGTTGAGCCCCAGGGAAACAAAACAAATTGTGGCTCTAGCGTTTCTTTTTTCTGACTGGCATTTGGACACTGAAAATTTAGCAGTTACACCGGCAACTCCATTTGGCATACTGCGCATGCTTCTCGGTGTCAGCAAGCACTGCGCATGCTTCTCGGTGTCAGCAGAATACTGCGCATGCTCTTCTCTGTCAGCGGATAGACGCACGATATTGTTTTGATTGGCCAATGGAATGTGCTGGAGGACCGGAAGGAGCGTGCCCCCATTGTCTGAATGCGGAAATTGGATCATGAGTTTGTGTTGGTGCCGTTGCTGCTCCTCTCTCTTTGAATGAAGATTGAGCCTTACCCCAACTGCAACTTCTTTCCTCTATCCAACATCTGTGAGTACAACACATTTTTCTCACCCCCTTTTCCATTCTCGTGTTCAACTCGACTTTCAGCAAAGTTGGTTCATGTCTGTGTCTTAATTAGCAAACACGTGGCAAATGCAGTAACACAGTGTGCAGTTGTAGCCTTTCCTGTGAAATAAAAGCAGAAAGGAGATGCATTGTTTAAATGGTGATATATTGGGATGTGGAGCAAGAGAGGATTGCAGATGCTGGGCTCAGAGTTGAAAAGTGTGGTCCTGGCAAAGCA
This sequence comes from Chiloscyllium punctatum, assembly GCF_047496795.1. Lineage (NCBI taxonomy): Eukaryota > Metazoa > Chordata > Chondrichthyes > Orectolobiformes > Hemiscylliidae > Chiloscyllium > Chiloscyllium punctatum. Next base: position 40,548,002 of record NC_092774.1, on the reverse strand, counting down.
CAGCAGGTCAGGCACCATCCGAGGTGCAGGAGAATCAACATTTTGGGCACAAGCACTTCATCAGGAATGATGTGTGGATGTACAAAGGTGCCTCAGCTGCCTTCTACTCGGGCTTTCTACTCCAGTCAATGCCAGTTGTCACAGAGGTGCAGTAAGCAATGACCAAGGCAAATGGTATGTTAGCAAGAGAAATTGAGTTCAGAAATGTCTCCCTGCAGTTAGGAGTCATTGAATATATTCAAAGCTGAGTTCATCTGAGTTTTAAATGTCAAATATAGTTATGGGGGAAGGCAAGAATTTTTTTATTAAATATTTTATTGGAAACTTTTTCAAATCCTTTACAAAACATCTAGACACAGAAAAGAACTAAACCAAAGTCCAGAAAGATAGAGGCAATACAACAATGTCATATCACAATGCTATTAATAATGAACTACCTACTACCCTACCAGAACAACCATATCTGCTGAGCTTAAGCTAAACTATAATCAAATTAAATAAAAATTAAATTAAACTGAATGCACATTAACTTAAATTAGATTATATCACATTAATTTATTCTATTTCACTCACCACACCTCCACTGAGGCTCCCAATCCTGGGAGCACCAGTCATTCTCCCAATATTCTTTTCCCCCAATCTCCCCCTCCCAGGACCCCACGGGTGCCCAGACTGATTCCCATGGCTGTACCACACCCCTAATTAATATTGCTGATAAGTCTGCATCAATATAATTGAGAAAGGGCCACCATGTCTTGTAAAATTGTTCTGTTTTGTGGTGCACCATACTTGTGAGGTAGTCTTGGGGGAGATGCTCCATCACCAGCATATGCCACCCCATAAGACCTGGGGGCTTTTCCAATGGCCAATTCATTAAAATGTGCTTCCTCGCACAGTGGGTAAGAATGTTACAGTCTCTTCCCGTGTTCCCCCAGAGAGAGCAAATTTGGCAACCCCAAAAGAACTTCAATCCTCAGGATGTTCTTACCAAGCACTCCAGTATCTCTGGATCTTACAACAGTGTGGGAGAGTGCCTATACTAATTTTACATTTGGGACACCCTGGTGACGCTCCTCTCTTAAACTTAGCTAGCCTCTCTGGCGCCAAATGAGCCCTGTGTAAAATCTTCAATTGCATGACCTCTGCTTTGTTACATATTGAAATTTTCCTTACATTTTCCCATATATCTTCCCATACTTCCAATGAAATATCCTCTCCTAGCTCCCGATTCCATGTCCTAAGGTCGATTCCAGAGTCCGTCCACAACCCTAAGGCACGTCCCTTCTGTAAATGATGCAAAATACTAACTGAAAGAGCACCCGTACACCGGAGCACTATTTTCTCCACATGTGGCCTGTAAAGCTGAGCCAGGAGCGTGGTCTTCCTCTGTATATAATCCCTTACCTGAAAGTACCGGAAAACGTTCCTATTAGACAATCCAAACTTCTGACTTAGCTGGCTAAATAACATCAAGATTGAAATCCTTGGGCTCCAGCCAATGGGGTAAATGGCGAGGTCTTCAGCCAATTGCCCTTGTCTTGCCTCATTATCTTCCAGGCTTTCACCGTATTTAAAATGATTGGACTCTTACACTGCTCGGTCACGGATTTCATCTTAACCATGAATAATAGATTAACTAGGGGACTGCAAAGCTTCAATGTCAAGCCAAATTGACCCTGAATCCCCCCGTGCCCAGTCACCCACATATGCTAACAAAGCACTTATTTGATATCTCCAAGTCTAGAAGGTCCACTACCACCACCAACTCCCCCCCCCCCCCCCCTCCCGTTTTATCCTCTCCAGTAATTGTACATAGTTAGCTTTATACAGCTGGTGGAAGGCAGGGGTAATAAAAATTCCCAAATACAAAAACCCTTTTGACAACCGTCTAAACAGGAACTGCATTCCATCCTTCAGATCAGGCACCTCCATTAATACCCCCCACTGGCACGGCTTCCGATTTTGTAAAGTTGATCCTGCAGCCCGAAAAACTCCAGATACATTAATTGTTTGAATCAATTGAGGAACGGACTCCTCCGGATTGACCAAGGAGAAGTGGATGTCATCAGCTTATAGGGTGATCTTATTCCCGCCCATTCCCACCCCTGGCCCCACTATTTCAGGATCCCTCCTGACAGCCCCAGCTAATGGCTCAATTGCCAAGGTAAATAGCAATGGTGAAAAAGGACACCCCTGTCGACTACCTCTCCCAATATTAAAGTTATCTGACTTAGTGCAGTTTGTGATGATGTTTGCCTTAGGATCATTATGCAACTCCACCACCCATCGACCAAAGGATCCCCCCAAACCAAAATGCTGTAGGATCCGAAATAGGTACGGCCATTCTATCTGGTCAAACGCCTTTTCTGCGTCTCGGGAGACACCGAACCCGGGATCAATCTTTGCTGGCATACCTGCACTATGGTCAGTACCCTCCTGATATTGTTGGAGGAGCTACAGCCCTTGACAAAACCCATCTAATCATCTTTCATAATTTAGCGCAACACATTTTCCAACCTCAGGGCCAGCATCTTGGATACAATTTAAAAATTTACATTCAACAGTGAAATGGGTCTGTGTGAAGCACATTCTTCGGGTTCTTTCCCCTTCTTTAAAATGAGGGAGATATTAGCCTTCCTAAGAGAGTGCAGAAGACAATCCTGTGTATATGAATAGCAATACATCCCAGAGGCGGCTCCACGAACACATTTATGAATTCCTTAGAGAATTCACTTGGGAATCCATCTGACCCCAGTGCTTTGCCAACCGTGGGATGCTTTATTGCTTTCCTGCACCTCCTGTATCGTCATAGGCCCATTCAACAGGGAAACCTGTTTTGCCTTTAAACTGGAGAGGTGCAGGCTCTCAAAAAAGGACTGCATCTTCGCTGCACCGTGTTCGTCTCCCTCTGAGCGATATAACTGTGCAAAGTATTCCATAAATCTAACATTGATCTTCTTCAACTCACTGGTAACTGTGCCAGCCTTCTCTCTAACAGACATAAAAGATTGGGAAGCATTTTTCTTTCTAGCCAGATATCGACTTGGCTTATCTTCAAATTCAAACAATCTTTGTTCAGCAAAGGAGACCCTTTTTTTGCCACCTGTGTGTGCAATGAGTCGAGAGCAGTCCGGAGAGCTGCAGTTTGACCAGGGAAGGCCTATTATAATATGCTTTCTCAGCTATCTGCAGCCGGGTCTCCAGCATCCGTTGTTGCTCCTCCCTCTGCCTCCTTCCATTTGTTGAATACGAAATAATCAGGCCTCATAAATATGCCTTAGAGTCCTCCCACAGTATTGCTGGATTACTGGCCGTACCTGGGTTGATATCCCAGAAGGCCTTGAACTCTCTTCTGCTGTACTCAACGGATTTGCTACCCCTTAACAGGAATGGGTCCATGTACCAGTGCTATGCATCCATTCCACCACCCTTGATTTTACCATCTAAATCCACTGGCACGTGGTCCGAGACAACTATATTCCCAATTTTACAAGCCAATGTTCTGTTCAAGCAATCCAATGGCATTAAAAAATGTCAGTTCCCATGTGGCACTTGGGTGGGTTGGAATAGAAAGTAAAGTCTCTTCCATTAGGGTGGAGATGTCTCCACACATCCACTAATCCCAACTCCTCGCACATGTCCACCAACTGCTTAGGTTGTGCAGGTGTACCTGCCTGGCCCCTTGGCACCCTGTCTACCTCGGGATGTATTAGGCGATTAAAATCTTCTCCAATGACCATGCGGCGCACCCCTAGACTTATTAATTTAGCAACTGCATCAATTAGAAATTTAAGAGGGTGCACCGGGGGACGATATACATTCAGGACGCCATACTCTTCTCCATGTGTTAGAGCTGTAAGAATGATGGACCAGCCATGTTCATCCTTAATTTGCTCAATTACCTGGACAGGGAGGTTCATTCTTACCAGTATAGCCACTCCTCTACACTTGGAGCTAAAGGAGGAGAAGAATACCCAACCCCCCCCACTGCTGCAGTTTCAGATATTCCTTATCATTTCAATGTGTCTCTTGCAGCAGGGCGATGTCCACCCTTTCCTTTCTAAGGCTTAACAGCATCTTTTTAATGGGGGAATGGCTCCCTTTTACATTTCAGGTGCACCACCTGAACGAATCTGTAGCCATGGTCATCCAGGGCAGCCTGTGGTTATCCAAGAGGAGGAAGCTTATCTGAGGTGTGGTGAGCGACAAAGACATTAACTGTATAAAGTCTAAAAACTACTCCTATTAAAAACTACTATAAATAAAAATCTAACCACCACATATAACTTAAGCAAACACTCAAATAACCCCAATTATGTAGAGATCTCCCCCCTCAACTCCCCCTTCCTACTCCCCCACCCTTGCCACCATCCCGGCTCCTTCCCACAGAGGCTGTGCCCCAAGCGCCAGGCAATTCACAGATTGAAAAAAGCATGTTATTTACATTCTGATAGTTAACAATGGATGCCCATCTCCCCTTACGCCTTCTCCATACATCTTAACCATAGATATAGCCACCCCCAATCCAAAAACAAAAGGACAGCAGTGAAAAAAAGGCCCCAGACAAGACCTAACTGACCGTTTTATTAAATAATTCCAGTTTTACATTAAGGCAGTACATATAAAGCCGATAACCACAACAAAAAGAGGAGAGAGGAGAAAAAAAGGGGCAAAAAGTAGCATTGTCTGTAATGATGTCCCGCCTTCACCCCGACCTGAGTCCTTTAATTCAGAGAATTCACAAAGCCTTTTCTGTTGAATCAAAATTATATACTGTCCCTCCATGAGAGAAATGCAACACAGCCAGGTACCTCAAGGAATATTGAATGTTCAGATCCCTTAATTTTCTGTTAACTTCATCAAATGTTCTTCTGTTCTTAATCCAGGCTCCTGAGAAGTCCTGAAAAGACATTATTCTTGAGCCTTTGTGCATTAAGGCCTCTGGATCTCTTACCAGTCTTCTTGCTGTTTCAATCACTAGCTGTTTTACTTTATAATGCAGGAGTTGCACTAGGACCGTGCGGGGGCGCGGGTCCGGCCCTGACCGCATTTCCATCCAGTGGGCCCGCCCCACACTCAACAGACCCGACTCCGACTCCAGCCCCAGGAATCCAATGAGGTCTTCACCTTCCTTGCATTCCGGAAGACCCACGAGCTGTAAGATTTTTCTTCTACTTTTGTTTTCCAGGTCGCCCACTTGCTCCTGAAGGACCCGAACCTGGTCTTCCAGCGTTTGGATCCTTCCTCCTGAGACCTCCGCCACGGTCTCCGATGCCACGGTCCTCTCCTCCGCTGCCTATTCTCTTCGGTCCAACATTTGAATTTCCTGCTCATGCTTTTCCAGCATGGCAGGTAGTGGTTCCACTGCTGCTTCAATCTTTTCTCAGAGTTTGCCAAACTCCGAGAGTAACTACTGCTGCCCCATTAAATCCAAAGGGTCTGCCCTGGGAGTTTGAGCAATGGCTCCAGGCACCCCCAATGCAGTAGGGGAGTGCCCTGCCTGCTGCATCCCTGTCGGCCCCTTTCCTTCATTTGCTTTCATTCTGATCCTAACGCTGTCAAACCACAATTATATCAGCTCCAGATGTTCAGTAAATTTCTATTAGCAATTTTTTTTTCTCTTACAGATGGTTAATGAGGTGGGGGGAGGGGGTAAAGGTCCACCTTGTCGGGGGTATGGCACAGAGCCCCGCACAGCAGACCACTCAAACCACTGCAATCTTGGATTTCCAAGAAAATGGTTTTAAGACCAGTACAGATCAGCTTCAGGGTCATACAGCACAGAATGGACCCTTCGGTCCAACTAGTCTATGCTGACTATGTTCTCAAACCCAACTAGTCCCATTTGCCAGTGATTGGCCCATATCCCTCTGAACTTTTCCTATTCATGTGCTTATCCAAATGTCTATGAAACATTGTAACTGTACCTGCATCCACTACTTCCTCTGGACACCCATCCACACAAGCCAATCTCTGTGTGAAAAAAATGGAGCTCTTCATGTCTTTTTTTAAAATCTTTCTCCTCTCACCTTCAAAATTTACTCCCTAATCTTGAAAGCCTCACCCGAGGGAAAGGACACCTGCCTTTCACCTCATCTGTACCCCTCATGATTTTATAATCCTCTATAACCTCACCTCTCAATCTCCTCTGCTCCAGTGAAAGAAATCCCAGTCTATCCACCTGGCTGTAGGTATATTCATATCCAGTTATGATCTGTTCAATGCTGGTGCAGGCTCAAAAGACCAAATGGCCAACTCCTGCTCCCAATTCTCTCACTCTGTGTCCAGAACAGCATTGGGAGATTGGGAAAGGGGAGGGATAGATATCTTGTTTGTTTTTATTTTTAAAATGCACTTGATTCCAACAAATAAAAGCAACAGGTACAAGTACAGCACATGCAGTATTCCTCATTGCAGCTTCAAGGTTTTGTGTCCTCTTCTTCCGCATTGGCTCCAGCACATTCGGCTTCCTTCCCCCCCATCCCCGCCCTGAGCCGTTGATACTTCCATTGTTTATAAAATCGAGAGGCATGGATAGGGTAAATAAACAAGGTGACTTCTGGATATCAAGAACTAATGAATAATAGGTTTGGGGGGTGTGGGGGAGATTTAAAAGGGACCTAAGGGGCAATTCATGGAGAAGATGGTGCATGTAAGGAAAGAGCTGCCAGAGGAAGTACTGGATGCTGGCATAATCCTAACATATTTAAAGGCACCTGGATGTGCATATGAATAGGAAGGGTTTAGAAGGATATGGGCCAAATGCTGGCAAATGAGACTAGATTCGGTGAGGATATCTGGTCAGCATAGACCAGTTGGACCAAAGGGCCTTTGTCTGTACTGTATATCTAGATGACTCTGGTTTGCCACTTCAGTCTGTTCAGTTTCTCTCTAGTATCATTGCCTTGATGTCTCATTCCAAAACTCCCCCACCCCCGTGGGGGCACGTTAACCATTTTGTGTTTGGTTGTTTGTCAAGAAGCTGAATTGCAGGTTCATCCTGAATGTACACACTTTATTTTTGCTTCCCAAAATCACTCTCAACAGTATCCCAATGTCGTGGAAGATATTAATTTTCAGGTGGAGGTATCCAAAATTCAGAGAGATGTCAGTCATGACTGTTTTGCTCTTCTGTCCCTGTCAGATCCTGAATCAGCACTTTCAGGAGAATTAGAATGGACTGAGAACAGAGGGAGGGAGAGAGAGAGAGAGAGAGAGAGTGGGATGGTGCTTTCAGTTTTGTGGAATCACAAAAGAAAAGAATGTTCTGTAGAAAGTAGAATTGCTTGTTCTGAATTTCTACCCTGGACTGACAGTGATGATTTTTGTAACCTCGTTTTACAGAGTATTTGAAGATCTGAAGATGAAGTTTCAAAATCAAGACATGAAGTGCTTATGCCTGAACCATTGACTCTCCTGCACTTCGGATGCTGCCTGACCCATAGTTTTTGACTCTGATTCTCCAGTATTTGTGAGCCACTCAATCCATCGGAACTGCAACAATTTTCAACTATGATCCAATTGGTTCCTGTTTCAGTGCGTTTTCAGCATCAGTGGGACTGGAAGAGAGACCCTACTGTTGCAGCAACGCACTGAGTGTGGAGCCTGAATCAGTTATCTAGCTGGATAGAGGAATTCAAGGCAGGGAGGGGACATACACGCGTTTGTGTGCAACTGTAGCTTCGGCCATGGAGAAACCATGGAAGTGTGGCGACTGCGGGAAAGGCTTCCGTGTCCCATCTGCCCTGGAGACACATCGGCGCAGTCACACCAGGGAGAAGCCATTCTCCTGTCCTGAGTGCGGGAAGGCCTTCAGTGATTGCTCTGCCCTTCTGAGGCACCGACGGGTGCACACAGGGGAGAGGCCCTTCAGCTGCCCTGAGTGCAGGAAGAGCTTCAGCGATTCCTCCGCCCGACTGAGGCACTTGCGGGTTCACACAGGGGAGAGGCCCTTCAGCTGCCTCAAGTGTGAGAAGGCCTTCAATGATTCCTCTGCCCTGATGAGGCACCAGCGGGTGCACACAGGAGAGAGGCCCTTCCGCTGCCCCGATTGTGGGAAGGTGTTCACTCGCTCCTCCCACCTCGTGATTCACCGACGGGTCCATACCGGTGAGAAGCCCTTCCCCTGCCCCAAATGTGGGAAGGCCTTCAGCGATTCCTCTGACCTGCTGGCCCACCGGCGGGTCCACACCGGTGAGAGGCCATTCACCTGCTCTGTCTGCGGGAAGTGCTTTACACGCTCTTCCGACCTGCTGAAGCACCGGCGGGTCCACACTGGGGAAAGGCCCTTCAGCTGCTCTGAGTGCGGGAAGGCCTTTACCCAGGCCTCCCACCTGCTGACACACCGGTGGGTCCACACTGGGGAGAGGCCATTCACCTGCCTCGAGTGCGGGAAGGGCTTTGCTGTCTCCTCCACTCTACTGACGCACCAGCGGGTCCACACTGGGGAGAGGCCGTTTGCCTGCCCTGTATGTGGGCAGAAGTTCACAATGTCCTGCAGCTTGAACAAGCACCAGCGGAGGCACCAGTGCTCCCAACAATCCGATTCTGCCGGTAACACTGCTGAGGGTCATCCCCAGGACTGAACCTCCTGCCCTTTCTGACAGTGGGTGCAGTGGGAGAGCTGATAGGCTTTTTTTGTTTTCTACTGGGGGGTGCGGGGTTGGGAATGGTGGTGGCTCATTGGTTAGCACTGCTGCCTCATAACACCAGGGACGCAGATTTCATCCTCAGGGTGACTGTCTGTGTGGAGTTTGCACGTATTCCTCCCCTGCCCCACCCGCCCCGGCCACCAGTGTCTGTGTGCGTTTCCTCCGCGTGCTGCAGTGTCTTCCCAAAGTCCAAACATGCGCATATTTGGGCGAATTGGCCAAGCTAAATAGTCCCATAGTGTTCAGGAGTGTGTAGGTGTGGTGCATTAGTAAGGGGGTAAGTGCAGAGTGATAGGATAGGAGAATGTGTCTGGGTGAGTTACTCTTCAAAGGGTCGCTCTGAGCTTGTTGGGCAGAAGGGCCCGTTTCCACACTGCAGGGATTCTATGATTCTGTGAACATTGCTTCCAGTGGGCGCTGCTGCTCATTGAGCCCAGGACCCGCACAAACCGAAGACCACAAGACCATTGGAGCAGAAGTCAGGATATTTTGACCCATCGAATCTGCTCCACTATTTGTTAGAGACAAAATAAAAAACTGCAGATGCTGGAATCTAAAATAGACAAACAGGAGGCTGGGCACAACAGGAGTCAGCATTTCAGATATTATCCCTCAGGACTGAAGAAGGGTTCTACCCGAAACGTTGACATCTCCATCAGAAATGATTTATCAGGATGTTGTTAGAACGAGAGGGCATAGGTTTAGAGTGAGAGGGGAAAGATTTAAAAGGGACCTAAAGGGAAAACTTTTCATGCAGAGTGTGGTGCGTGTATGGAATAAGCTGCCAGAGGAAGTGGAGGAGGCTGGTTAGAATTACAGAATTTAAAAGACATTTGGTTGGGGACATGAATAGAAAGGGTTAGAGGGTTTTGGGCCAAGTGCTGGCAAATGGGACTAGATTAATTTAGAATATCTGGTCAGCATGGATGAGTTGGACTGAAGGATCTGTTTCCGCGCTGTACCTCTCTATGACTACCGGTCCTGATGTAAGTTTAGAATTGAGTAACTTTGAATTATTCAATCTTGTTGAATTCACCTCCGGGAAGGTTTCAAATGAACCCCTCCAAGCGATATGATTTAACTACTCCGAGTTGGATAAAATATCCCATCAATTTCAACATGAATGCACAGTTGAAGAAGTCAGAAGTCACACAACCCCAGGTTACAGTCCAACAGGTTTATTTGAAATCCCAAGCTTTGGGAGCATTGCTCCTTCATCAGTGCTGCTCCTTCATCACTTCACCTGATGAAGGAACAGTGCTTCGAAAGCTCATGAGTTCAAATCAATCTATTGGGATTGTGACCTGGTGTTGTGTGACTTCTGACCTGTCCACCCCCAGCACCTCTGCATCAGAGTTGACGAATGAGATCAGATTTTATTCAGCATGATTTAGTGAGATATTCATCTGGATGTCCTTATGACTGAAACATCGATCCTCCTGCTCCTCGGATGCTGCCTGACCTGCTGTGCTTTTCCAGCATCACACTCTCAACTCTGATCTCCAGCATTTTCAGTCCTCACTTTTTTCTGGTTCATGTGGAAACTCAACACTGTCAGAGTGACAGGAACACCAGTCATCGAGTACTATAGCACAGAGACAGGCCCTTCAGCCCAAACCGGTCCATGCTGACCAAAATATTTGTCAGCACTAACCCCATTTCCCTGCACTTGGCCCATATCCTTCTAAAGCTTTCCTATCCATGTATTTGTTGAAACGCATTTTCAATGTTGTTAACGTACCTGCTTCAACCACTTCCACTGGCAGCTGGTTCCCAAGGCGAACTACATTCTGTAAATATTTTGCCCCACATCTTTTCTTTCTCCTCTCACCATAAAAACACGTCCTTGGTCTTGAAATCCTCCCCCAAGGGAAGAGACAGCTACCATTAAGCCAACTCTACCCCTCCATGGTTTGAAAATATTGCCTCTCAACTTCCTCTGCTCCAGTGGAAAAAAACATCCCAGCCTATCCGGCCTAAATTCTAATTTGATAATAATGGCAGTGATGATTTTGGCTGTGTGTGTCAAGGATCTCTCATTTCTAAGCCAATGCTATGCCTCTTAAGTTCACCTGATCTAAAACGAATGGCACCCCATTCAATTAAAATGTCCATGTTTTCTGTGTAAAGTCGGTCCTGGTCAAGAAATAGGCATTGGTGTCTTATATTCCCGTAGACTTCTTGTGACCGGGTTCATATGCTCTGTTTTGAGATGTATGAGTAAATCTTCAGAACAAAAGATTAATGCAGCCTTTATTCATGTCTCATTATTAAAAACACTTTCTCCATTTACAGATGTGATTGAGAAGCTTCTCCCAATGCCTCTTTGACTGATAACAGCATTTGTCAGGCTTTTGAAAGTCACTGCAGCTCTGTCACAGCACAGTGGAGGGTTCTTTCAGACAGAACGCGTCATGCAGAAAATTCTCCCACATTAGTCAAGCAAAGTTGACATCGTTTTAAGACATTGTGAAACTTGAAACGGTTCAGAAAAGGTTTGGAAGGATGTTGCCAAGGCTGCAAGGTTTGAGCTACAGGGAGAGGCTGAATACGCTGGTACTATTTTCCCTGAAGCTTCAGAGTCAGCCAGAAACATCTGTTAAATCAGGAAACATCTCTTCCTGCAGCAGCTTCAGACAGACTGCCTGCTAAAACCCAAACCAGGGGAAAAGAATGGGACAACTGCTTCTTTGTAGAAGTGTTTTAGAAAATAAAATGTCAAACCCTTTTCCCTGATTGTTGCCTTAGCCAGTATCTGTTAACCATTAGCGAAATCCTTAATCCTAGACGAATGAGAAGTTCTGCCTTTTACAACCCCTCCTGAAAATAAACCAAGAACAACATAATCTTCTTAAAGGAGCAGCATCATCACAACAGAAAGCACCTGAACTGAAACATTTGTATCAAAGGGCTGTACAGTTAGCAGGACAAGACAACAGGTTTTCAATTTCACCAATCAATTCAAATCAGCCCCATTGGCTACCAAAAACTTATTAAATTTAAATTCTAAAGTTTTGACAACAGAACCAATCCTATCATAAAGAATTGGTGCTCTCAGTCATCTGTGTATTAGAGAAAGCATCATTTAGAAAAACAGAGAAGGGGATTCCTGACAGAGGAATCAGAGGAGGCATCCCCCACAGAAGATAGCACAGAATATTCCGGAAGACACATAACCTGGTTGTAATCTGAGAGATTAAATTCTATTTTGTGTTATCTGAGTGGGACATGTATTGATTGGAACAGCATACCAGAAGAATCTTGATTTATTCCAGAATACTCAGTAGTTAAGAAGGATTTATTCAGTTTGTTAGAAGTTTCGTTCATTTGTTCACCGTGAGAGTTGGTTAAATAAATTGCTGATTGTTGATTTTAAAGTGTCAGGGATTTACTTTTAACACTACAGCAGGTTACACCACTTATCACACTGACTTTACAGATTAAAGGGCAATGTGCCACTCTTTGGACGTTTCGGTTTGAGACCCTGGAGAGTGAGTGGGGGGGTTGGGGGTGGGTTCAGCCTTCGCTTAATAACAGTATTGATGACATTCTCTTGAATGCAATGGAGTCAATATTAATCCCAGCCTCATGGTGTGGTTGTGGGTGAATCACCTTAATTTGGCTCCTGACTCAGAAACCACACAGAGAATCAACTGCTGAAACAATGATTTGCACTTTATTGCATGTAGTAACCACAAATAAAAGTTCAAGTTCATTCAGCTTCACCCCCCCAAACTTGGCTTTCACCCAGTTGATGGCTGAATGTAACTGGGTTTCCACCGACAGTGCCCATCTCTGGAAATGTCCAGGGGTTTGATGCAGTATTATTCTTCTAAGTACTGCTGCTGCTGTATCATTCTGGAGTTGAATTTTGGTGGCGGTTCCTCAATTTCAAATCTGTGGTGTGACTTTTTTTTAAGACTCTAACATCACCTCACATTGCTGGAGACCTCAGGTCTGTAGTTTACCTTCTTGTCCTTGAAGGTTAGCTGTCTGTTTGAAACAGCCTGCCCTGCAATTAACCCCTCTATGTCAGGGCTTTCCTTCTACAGGCAGAATTAATTGTCCTTTTGTCACACCATTATTAAATAACATTATCTTACCTGTCCCAAGAAACAACTTATTGTGTTGCCTCCTTCTTCCCAGGGATGGTTAACAAGCCATTTATCGTATTGAATCTGCTCTGCCATTCAATCATGGCTGATATGTTTCTTAACCCCATTCTCCCTGTAACCTTTGATACTCAAGAATGAGTGAATGGCGGACTCAATGGGCTGAATGGCCTAATTTCACTTCCTGTGGTGTCACAGTTTCTCATCAGCCCTTTCGTTTCTTGCTCCACAAAACGTTATTGTTGACTCGTGAAGTTGGGGAAGTTCTGGAGTTTACAGGTGCACACCACGCTCCTCTCTGCCTCCTCCTCAGCCTTCAAGTAAAGGGAAGACCTTTTAGAACAGAGATAAGGAGAACTTCAGACAGAGAGTGGTGTATCTATGGAATTCACTGCCTCAGAAGGCTAAGGAGGCCAGATCATTGAATATATTTAAGACGGGGATAACTCTCCACTCTCACATGCTGATGTTTGGAGAGGTGAGGATGGGGGAAAAGAGGGGAATACAATTAAGGTGAAGTTGGATACAGATACATCGGACAATTCGTGTATTTCCTATAAATTTCAGACCACATAGAAGCACTGGCATACAGAGGGATCTGACCATATAGATCTCCAAAAGTGACAACACAGGCAGGTAACGTGATCAAGAAGGCACACAGCACGTTTGCCTTGAGTGTAAGAGTTGGCGAGTTATGTTACAGCTATTTATTCCGGTCACATTCAGAATATTGCGTGCAGTTCTGGTCGCCACACTACCGGAAGGACATGGATGCTCTGGGGAGAGGGTATAGAAAAGGTTCACTTGGACATTGCCTGGTCTGGAGGTCTCATTATGAGAAGTGATGGGATAAACCTGGATTATTTTCACTGTTAAGATGGAGGCGGAGGGATGACCTCAACAAAATGATGAGATACACAGATTGGCTGGACGGGGGCGGCATGGTGGCTCAATCATTAGCACTGATGATTCACAGCACCAGGGAAACTGGTTCAATTTCAGTCTCAGGTGACTGTCTGTGTGGAGTTTGCACATTCTCCCTGTGTCGATATGGCTTTGCTCCGGTTTCCTCTCGCAATCCAAATGTATAGGTTAGGGTGGAGTGGCTATGCTAAATTACCCACTGCCCAGGGATTGGCAGGTTAAGTTGGATTGCCCGTGCTTAAGTTGCCCCACAGTGGTCAGGAATGTGAACGTTAGGTACATTAGTCAGAGGTAAATGTTGAGTAATAGGGGTAGGGAAATGGGTCTGTGTGGATTATTCTTTGGATGTTTGGTGTTGGGCCAGATAGTCTGTTAGATACTCAGAGGCTTTGCCCCCAGGGTGGAAAAGTCAACTACAAGAGGGCACAGGTTCAAGGTGAGAGGGGGACAGTCTGGGGGAGAATTGAAAGGGAAGATTTTTCACACAGTTGGATGGTGGATGCCTGGAATGCACTGCCAGTGGATGGAGTGGAAAGAGGCACCTTAGCAACACTTAAGGTGTATCTGGATAGACACATGAATGGGAGGTGAATACAGGGACAGAAACCACACATCGGCAATAAATAGAAGGTCTATGTTAGGATTAAGAATTGGCACAGGCTTGGGCGGGGAGGGGGTAAGGGGTAAAGTGAACTTTCAAAAAGCAGGGGATACCTGTATGCTGATGAAGGGGTGGGTGGAGGCTCAGGTGGAGCATAAACATTGACAGAGGCCAATTGGATCGACTGTACTGGAGACTCAATGGGACAGAGACAAATGTATCTATTTCAGATCTACCTGCACTTCAGCTGCTTCTGTGGACTGTTTCCGTAGGGAAGGTGCAATCCCAGGCTCAGAGAACGTCAGCCCCCACTGGAAGTAAAGTGGGTGAGAACACGGTAAGTCAGCATAAAGGAAACCCTTACCCCTCCCACTTCACCCACTAAACAGGGTTCAAAATGTGACTCTCAGCAATGGTAACAGCAGAATCCAACCCGAATCCCTGCGCCATCTCACTTGTGAAGTTGCAGGTGTCTCCACAAGTTGCATGACTGGGTGAAGCCCTTCCCACACACTGGACAGGTGAACGGCCGCTCCTTGGTGTGGATGCACTGGTGTTTGCGCAGGGTGGAGGAATCGCACAAGTCATTGCTCCACATGGGACAGGTGAACGGCTTCTCCCCAGTGTGGTCGCGGAAGGTGAGCAGCAGGTGATACGACTGGGTGTAGCCCTTCCCGTACACGGAGCAGGAAAACGGTTTCTCCCCGGTGTGGATCCACTGGTGCGGCAGCAGGTGGTGTGACTGGTGAAGCCCTTCTCACACACGGGGCAGATGAACGGGTTCTTGCTGGTGTGGACACACTGGTGGGCCAGGAGGTGGTGTAACTGAGTGAAGCCTTTCCTGCACTGAGTGCAGGTGAACACCCGCTGCCCCGTGTGCAAATGCCGATGAATCTCCAGTGCAGATGGCAAAGGGAAACCATTCCCACACTCTCCACATTTCCACGGTTTCTCCATGGTGCAGGTGCCCTCATCTGTCTCAGACCTTAACAATCAGTTGAAAACTCGCTCACGCTTACAGTGTGTGGTGTTACTGGTGCACCCTCTGATAATTGGAACACTCTCATTCAGACTGGAAAGCTTGTTCCAGTCACTACTCTGGTGTGTGGGTATGTGAGACTCTGAGTTTCCAGTCACACTGACGTTTAAAACCTAACTAAGCAGACAGACCTTCTCCCCTTTGTTTTCAAGGCCATCAATATCCACGTCCTTGTGAATCAAGTGACTGTCAGACTTTGATGTGATGTTTGGTCTGAGATTTCTGCCGCCAAATTCTTGTAATATTCCTGTGAAGTGATTGCAAAGGTCATCACAGTCAGTCCACGATAGAAAATCTGAACGTAATTCTAGTTACTGTGGAACATCCTTTCCTCTCAATCCCAAAGATCTTTGTGTAGATCTATATGTAACTGTAAACCAACACGGTTATGGGGCAGACTGCATACCTCCACGAAGAGTTCACATGGACTCAAGTTGCTGAATGGACCTCTGTAGTGCAGTATTGACCCTCTTACTGAAAATCTACAATATGCTGCAGTACGATATTACAAGCCCAGAAACAACTGCAAATCAGACAAGGTCTTTTCAGAAGTTGGACCATGAACTTCTGAAGCTGCTGCTGCTCTTCCTCTCTCAATGAAGATTGGTCTTCACCCAGACTGCAACTTCCTTCCTCTGTCCAAATATTTGTGAACACAGCCCTTTTTTTGAAGGATGGCATGTTTCCTGATCATCACAATTAAAGGGGGTCTTCCCCCTGATATGCAAAGGGACTGTCAGTCAGGGGAGGGTAGGGTCCCGTCTTGTGTTGTGTGGAATCTGTGACAGCTGCAACAATTCATCCCAACTCCTGTACTCAGTGCTCTGACTGATGAAAGCAAGCATTTGGTATTTTATACTGAATGCCATGACTGATGAAGGCCAGTGTGCCAAAAAATTTCTACCTGTGACTCCATTTTCAGAGAACTGTGAACCTGTACTCCAAGATCACTCTGTTCCACTACACACCTTAAGGTCCTGCCATTCACCATGAAATTCCTACTTTGATTTGACTATACAAAATGTAAGACCTCACACTTATCTATATTAAACTCCATTTGCCATTAACCTTAAACCTATGCCCTCTAATTTGGGACTCCCCCACCCCAAGAGAAAAGACCTTGCCTATTTACCCTACCCATGCCCCTCATGATTTTATAAACGTCTTTAAAGTCACCCCTCAGCCTCCAAAGCTCCAGGAAAAATAGCCCCAGTCTATTCAGCCTCTTCCTGTAGCTCAACCCTCCAACCCTGGCAGCATCCTTGTCAATGTTTTCTGAACCCTTTCAAGTTTCACAACACCCTTCCTGTAGCAGAAAGCACAGAATTGCATGCAGTATTGCAACAATGATGGAACCAATGTCCTCTCTGAAGAGGATTTTAAAACAATATTTATAACTACAAGCAAATCAAGTTAGTTGGGCATGACTTTCCCATAGCAGTTTGTTTTGGCTATCCTTCATTAACCTATGCTTTATAATATATATGAAAATATTTTGAGAGATGGGATTGTTGCTAGCATGTCCAACATTTGCTCACCATCCCTCGTGGCCTTTGGACCGAGCAATTGGCTGCATGCAAGAAGGCAATTGAGTGTCAACCACATTGTAGTAGGTCTGGAGTCACATGATGTGAGAGTGCACACACGTGTGTAGGGTTGTGAATGGTAGATTTCCCTCCCTAAAAGAACACTTTGACGACAATCAGTAATGACTGGACAAAAGCAACAGTTATGGCTGCATCTATGAGGAGACGACAGTGTTACTGTTTTGAGTCCGGTGGCCCTTCAAAATTCGGCTGGATTCAAAACATTAACTGTTTTCTTTCCACAGATGCTGCCAGACCTGCTGTGTTTCCCCAGCAATTGTGCCTTTTGTTGCTTATCTCCAACATCTGCAATTTATTGTCTTAGCCAATAATGGTTTCCTGGTTGCCAGGACTGAGACAAACTCTCACTTCCAGATCTTTGTATTCATTGAAAATAAAGTCCACTAGCATCCATGATGGGATTTTAATTTTTGTTCTCAGAAGACAGATCTCTGGGCTACTTAACCAGTATCACTAGATCACAATCTTCCCTTCACTGACAGTGACATTGACAATCTTGTCCTGAATATTTTTCTTTATTCATTCATGGAGCGTGACACTTTGTCTCCCAAAAAAACCAAGTGCCAATTCAGAGGGCTGTTAAGAGTCAACCACATGACTTTGGATCAAGAATGACACATTCACCAAACTGGGAAAGGACTGAAGATTTCCTTCCTTAAAAAAATGTTATTAGTGAACAAGATTGGTGATCTTATCAATTTTCTTAAGTACCTAAGCAGCGATAAGCTTTATATTCCAGATACATAAATTGATTTCAAATTGCATCGGGGCCATAGCAGCATCAATTTGAAACTCCACATGTTAAATCCAGTAACAATACCCAAATGCCACCAACTCCCTACAATCTCGAGGCTTCCCAACACTGACTGGTCTCTAATTGCCAGTTGTATCCTTTTCCTCATTACTAATTACTATTCAATTCAGCCCATTGAGTTGACTCTGCCATTTATTCAGATCATGATTATTCTGGTAAATATTTACTCCACTTTCCAGCCATTGTCCCATAATCCTCAATTCACTTACTGATTAAAAAAAACCAACTATCTCAGCCTTGAATGCAAATAACAACCCAGGCTCAATAGCCCTCTGTCGTATCAAGTTCCACAGATTTACTGCCCTCAGGAGAAATTCCTATCTGTCCTAAACATGCAATCTCTTATTTGGAGGTTACTTCCTCTGGTCCCAACTCACCCACTTTTCCACATCTAGCCTGTCAAGTCTCCTCAGAATCTTGTACGTGACAATAAGGTTACCTCTAATTCTTCAAACTTCTAATAAGCACAGGCCCAACCTATTCAGTTCTCCTCATAAGACATTCTTTCCATCCCTGATATCATCATGGTCAACTTTCTCTGGACTGCCTCCAATGCCAATTATATCTTTCCTCAGGTAAAGGGCCCTAAACTGTTCACAGTATTCAGTTGTGGCCTGACTAATGCCTTACATAGGTTCACTATTACCTTCCTACATTTATACTCTATTGAAAAGGCCAACCTCCCATTTGTCTCCCTATTACTCACTGAAATTGGATGAAGAGATTCGTGGACGTGATTCCAAATCCCTCTCTTCTAAACTTTTCTCCATTTAATATTCAGTTCTTCACCTCCTGACAAACTGCATTACCTCATTTTCCCATCTGCCAAGCTTTCGCTCATTTGCTTAACCTGTCTATATCCCTCTCCAGATATCTAATGTCATCCTCGCCACCTGCTTTCACATCAACTGTCTCTTCTGCAAACTTAGCAATAGTACATTCACTTTACTTATCCAAGTAATTCATATATATATTGTAAATAACGTTGGACCCAGCGCTGATCCCTGTGGTACACCACTAGTTACAAGTTGCCATCCTGAACATGCCCCGGTGGTAGTTAGCCAATCCTCTATCCATGCTAACATACAGCCTCCAACACTGTGGGCTCTTTGATTATTTCATGAGATGTGAATATTATTGGCTGTACCAACAACTCTTCCCAAACTTACCTTGAAAAGGTGCTGAGCTGCCTCTTAAATTGCTTCACAAATATGATGTGGATTGCAACAATGTTCAGGAGTGAGTTTCAGCATTTTGGTCAATAACAAAGAAACAATGCGATATATCTTGCAGTCGGAATCCTGTGTTCACACTTGTCTGTTCTTGGTGGTTGAGGTCAGGGCTTGGAAGGTGCTTTTGAAGAACCACCACTCATGCAATCAAGCCAGACTGATAGATTGTGGCCCCAGACTCTGCCATTTTAACTTCCCTCATCAATCTACATTCTTTCCAGCCATGTTTCAGTCTCAAACTGCCACGCAATGCCTTCTGTTACGGCTTAAAGGTAAGAATACACAAGATAATCAATCGTATTTTGGGTTGTATAAATCTTAGCCTGCCAGAATTATTTTCTTAGACTTTAATTAAACTTTAATTGACTGCATGAAGTGGTTTGTTGGTCAGACTTGAATCATCATGCTCAAAGGAGACAATGCCAATAATATCATTAAACTCCTCTTTTTGTTAAAAAAGGACAAGCTCTTGATTTATTTTTACAACTTACTGGTATTCACACCTGCACATTCAATGTCAAACTCAGACATCATAAATGAAACTACACCATTAATTTTATTTTACAACAATCCAACAGATTAATTAATAATACAGTGAACACCAAGGCTGATTAATGTGAAATTAAATTTGACCGAATAAAATGTAAAATCGAGATGTGAGATAACAAATGGGGGAAGGGCAGAAGGTAAGAAATGCAGCATCATAGAAGGTGCTCCTCCAGGGAGTGTATTTTACCAACTACAACTGCTAAATATAAACAAACACTCTGACATGATCCTCCGGTTTTAATGTAAACCATAGCCCCATACAGTAGGTACCATTTAAATAAGTTAATAGATACAAGCCTTGAGCAAATCCAGCCTCCAGCCGGACCCCCCGCTTCTTGGAGCTCGGACCTTCCTCCAGCTCCGGGGGGTTGTTGAGCTCCTGGGCTCCGGCCGCCGCCGAAGAAGCCGCGGGCGCCGGCTCTCTCTCCTCCACCGCCGACATTTTTAATTTGTTTTCTCGTTCACCCGGTAACCGTCACCTCCCCCTTCCCGGGCCCCGGAAATTATACAAAAATAAACAATAAACCCCACCGGGGACTGTCTCCTTTTCTTCACAACTTTAGTTTGAAAAGTTCCGGCTTTAATTTGAAATGTATTTTAAAGGTATTTTCTGAGGTAAACGATGCCTGTCTGCCCCCCTCCCTCCGTCAGAAACCGCCCGCTGAGTCGATGAGAAAACCGCAGCCTCGCGCCGCCATCTTTGTTTTTCTTCTTCTTTCCGTCTCCTCCTTCAGTGACGCGCGTCATCCGCGCTCCCTCCAATCAGAGCGCACCTTACTCCACCTGACCAATGGCGGCCGGATTTGCAGTTAAAAAGGCTGCCACAACCCGGAATGTCGCTCTCCGATTCGTCCGCACCGACTGCAGCCTTTGGGATTGGTGGAGAGGTTCGCAGGCCCTTAACTGTCCCCGCCCCTTTACTACAATGGGCTCGAGGGGTTCAGGAGGAAGGTGTTCTCACTCATTCATTCAACAGGAGATGGGCTCAATTTACTGTAATGGGCTGTGGGGGTACAGTGGTCATGTCTCATGTTGAGGGGGAAGGTGTTTCCTCTCATTCAACAGAAGAGGACCTATTTACTACAGAGGGTTTTTTTTTGTGATGCAGCTGTAGTCTCCCTTCGAGCCCTGAGGCTCAGGTTTAAATCCCACTGCTCCAGTATGTGTAATAACATACTCAATTTTTTCAGTCATAAGTCACACAACTATAGTCCAACACGTGTATTTGAAATCGCAAGTGCTTGGAGCGTAGCCTCTTCATCAGGTGAAGACATGGAAAACGAAACGTGCAGGAAAGGGAATTCAGATAAATGATCAGCCATGGATGGTGATGAAAGACAGAGCATCTCAACAGTCAATTACCTATTCCCATTCCTATTTCTGATCTTCATAATACATGACAAGTTGTATATTTTCCAAACATTAATTTTATTTCCATGGTTTAAAAATGAATATTTAAGAATGGTCAGTTTATTCTTTCTCACTTGAGCACATTGTGACCCATAACTATTTAGATACCACTGTTAACATCATAGCCCCTCTCATGAGATATCAGAGGAACGATTCATAAACAAAATTTGACACTGAGTCACTCGAGTAGACACTTGAACAGAGAAAGCGCCCGACAGATATTGGGAACCTAAAGGTTATTGAAGTGAAATGTTAAGACGAGCAGGTGAACACCCCCAATAAGGGAACTCACCTGACTGACCTAATTATAATCACCACAGTATCCAGTGCTACTCTTCACCAAACACGGATTACTTTCCTTTTCAGTTTAATTATCCAACTATCTTTTGAGTGCCATAATTTAGTCTGACTCCAACACTCTCTCTCGCAGACCATTCCAAAGGTCAAAGATTTTCAATCATTAATGAAATATGTTCTGGATCGCTCCCAAAACACAATTCATATGGATCTTGCTTCAAATCATTTGCAATAAGGTCTTCACATGAACAAATTTGCAGCTGAGAGCATTTGTTTAAATTTTATATCATATTGAGGTGGCACAGTGCTTGGCATTGCTACCTCACAGCACTAGGGACCCAGGTTCAATTCCAGCCTCAGGTGAGTGTCTGCGTGGAGTTTGCATGTTCTCCCTGTCTGCATGGGTTTCCTTCCACAGTCCAAAGATGTGCAGGTTAGGTGGGTTGACCATGCAAAATTGCTCTGTGATGTGTAGGTTATGTGGATTAGTCATACTAAATGCAGGAGAACAGGATGATCCTGGGTGGGATGGTCTTTGGTGTGTCAGTGCAGGCTCAATGGGACAAATGGCCTCTTTCTGCACTGTCGGGATTTTATGTATCACTGTCTGATTTCTTGCACATGCTCCTTTATGAAAGGGACATTTTACTGTCATGTTCAGTACTGCAGTCTCTATATTTTCATACATACCTCTAAATTAGGTTTGAATGAAATCCCCCCATTTCACTGTATTTTAGGTACCATTCCCCCCACCACCCCTTCCATTCCTGATTCATTTTTCCATTACCTGTGTCATGATCCCCCCCTCTTTATATATATTATTGTAGACAGGCTAAATCTAGTTACCATGTCTCTAAAATATGAGATGAAATATGATCGCATACTTTGAGTCCATTACTACAGCTTGTTAAGGTCTCTTGCCAAAGAGAACTCTTAATCCTGCATCCTTCGGTAGGATTATATGAGGATATCTGGTCATCATGGACGAGTTGGATTAAATGGTTTGTTTCTGTCCTGTGCATCTCTATGACTATGACTATCAAATAAGGGCCAGGAGCAGGCTGGTGGGACTAGGTTAGTTGGGGATCATGTACTGAACAGCCTGTTTCCAGGCTGTATGACTACACAGCCTCAAATGAATGGGGATCAATCCCAAAGAGATATTAAAGGTCTCGAGCACCACCTTAGGCACATGTGTGGACACCTTCCAAATAACTGAGAGCAGTGGGGCACTGTGAAGTTCAGTACATCAGTTAGCCAGCAAGTTCTCTTCGGGAGACTTGTCTCGAGAAAGGAAGCGGTTTCCTGTCCCAACAACTGGACTGTGGATCAGTTTGGAGTAGGTCCTATATCTCTGACAACATAGGTGGACAGAATCGAGAGTGTGGTGCTGGAAAAGCACAGCAGGTCAGGCAGCATCCAAGGAGCAGGAGAATTGACGTTTAGGGCATAAACCCTTCATGAGCAATGAGGCTTGCGGACCGGGAGGGCTGAGAGATAAATGGAAGGGGGGGGGGGGGGGTGGTGTTGGGGAGAAGGTAGCTGAGAATGCGATAGGCAGATGAAGCTGATTGGTCGGAGAGGAGTCTGGGGCGGATAGATGGTAAAGGTGATGGACAGGTCAGGAGGGCGAGTGGAGGCTTGGGGCTGTGATAAGGTGGGGGGGGGGAAGAGGAGGAGGAGGAGGAGGATACATGAGGAAACTTTTGAATTCCACATTGATCCCATGTGGTTGCAGGGTCCCAAGGTGGAATAAGAGGTGTTCTTCCTCCAGGCGTCAGGTGGTAAGGGTTTGGCGATGGAGACAGCCCAGGACCTCAATGATCTTGATGGAATGGGAGGGGGAGTTGAAGTGTTCAGCCACAGGGCGGTGGGGTTTGTGGGTGTCCCAGAGTGGTTCTCTGAAACAATCCACAAGTTGGTGTCCTGTCTCTTCGACGTAGAGAAGCCCACATTGGATGGAATAGATACAGTGGATGACACTGGTGGAGGTCGAGGTAAATTTCTGTCAGATGTGGAAGGATCCTTTGGGGCCTTGGATGGAGGTGAGAGGAGTGGTATGGACACACGTTTTACACTTCCTGTGGTGGCGGGGAAGGGGCCGGGAGTGGGGTGTGGGCTGGTTGTGGGCGCATGGACCTGACGAGGGAGTCGCAGAGGAAATGGCCTCTCTGGAATGCTGATAGGGGTGGGGAGAGAAAAATATACCTGGTGGTGGGGTCCATTTGTCAGTAGCAGAGGCTGATGTGATGTATCTGGAGGTTGGTGGGGTGGAAGGTGAGGACGGTTAGGGGTGGGTTCTGTCCTTGTTCCATTGGGGGGGGGGGGGGGGGGGGTTCAAGGGCGGTGTTGCAGGATGTGGAGGAAATGTGCTGGAGGGCATTGTCGACCACGTGGGAAGAGAAATTGCGAACTTGGAAGGAGGAGGCCCTCTGGGATTTTCTCCGGTGGAATTGGTCATCCTGGGAACAGATGCGGTGGAGGAATTGGGAATATGGGATTGCGTTTTTACAGGAGGCGGGGTGGGAGGAGGCGTAATCTAGGTAGCTAGGTAGGGGGTCGGTGGGCTTGTAGTAGATGTCCACGGTTAGTCGGTAGCCAGAGATGGAGAGGTCCTGGAAAGGGAGATGGTCCAGGTGAAGTTGAGGTCGGGGTGAAAGGTGTCGATAAAGATGACAAACTGTTCAAACTCCTTATGAGAGCATGAAGTGGCACCAATATGGTCATCGATGTACCGGAGGAACAGGTGTAGCTGAGGAAAATGGACTGTTCCACGTACCCGACAAAGAGGCAGGCATAGCTGGGTCCCATGTGGGTGCCCATGGCTACCCCTTTAGTTTGGTACATTGGTTTGGATGCCATCTGAGGTTTGTGCGGATCACTTCAGAGGGAACGTGCAGTCCAGGGCTCAGTGAGCACCACTGCAAGCAAAGCTCACAGAATCCCTACAGGGAAACAGGCCCTTCAACCCAACAATTCCACACCGACCCTCTGAAGAGTAACCCACCCAGACCTATTCCCCTACCCCATTAGTCTACATTACCCCCTAAACAATACACTGCACCTACACATCCCTGAACACGCTGGGACAATTTAGCTTGGCTAATTCACTTGCTCATGTTTGGACTGTGGGAGCACCCAGAGGAAACCCTTGCAAACATGGGGGGAGAATGCGCAAACTTCACAAAGACAGTCACCCTGAGGGTGGAATCGAACCCTGGTCCCTGGCGATGTGACATAGTGGCACTAATCACTGAGCCACTGTGCCGCCCGTGAGCTAACCTGGGGTTGGAGGAAAATGGGAGGGGTGTGGGGGTGCTGTCTAGCAGAAAACAAAGACTGACGCTCCCCCTGCACCCACTGTCAGAACAGGCAGGAGGTTCAGTCCTGGGGGTGATCCACATCAGCGTCGCCGACGGAATCTGCTGGTGCCCCCTCTGGTGTCTCTGCAAGTTACTGGACGACGTGAACCTCCGCCTGCACTTGGGGCAGGCAAACGGCCTCTCCCCGGTGTGGACCCGCTGGTGCCTCAGCAGGTTGGAGGCCTGGGTAAAGCCCTTCCCGCACTGAGGACAGCTGAACGGCCTCTCCCCGGTGTGGACCCGCTGGTGGTCCAGCAGGTCAGAGGAGCGTTTAAAGCCCTTCCCACACTCAGGGCAGGGGAACAGCCTCTCCCCCGTGTGGACCCGCTGGTGCCTCAGCAGGGCAGAGGAATTACCAAAGGCCTTCCCACACTCAGAATAGCTGAAGGGCCTCTCCCCAGTGTGGACCCACCGGTGGGTCAGCAGGTTGGAGGATTTGCTGAAGGCCTTCCCGCACACAGGGCAGGGGAAGGATCTCACCCCAGTGTGGACCTGCTGGTGGGCCACGAGGGTAGACCCCTAGGCAAAGCTGTTCTCACACTCTGGGCAGGAGACTGGTCTCTCCGCTGTGTGGACCCGCAAGTGGGCCAGCAGGTTTGAGGAGCAGGTAAAGCCCTTCCCGCACTCCGGGCAGGGGAAAGGTCTCTCCCCAGTGTGACTGCGCCGATGAGTCTCCAGGGCAGACGGGAAACTGAAGCATTTCCCACAGTCGCCACACTTCCATGGTTTCTCCATGGGGCAGGATTCCTCAGGTTTCTCCATGGCTGAAGCTTCAGCCGCACACAAACGTGTGTACAGCCCCTCCCCGGTGTGAATTCCTCTTTCCAGGCCGAATAACTGTTTCTGGCTCCACACTCAGTGCATTGCAACAGTAGGATCTCTCATCCAGTCCCACTGATGCTGAAAACATTATGAAACAGGAACCAAAAAGCATTGCTCCATCTCACAGAATCAGAGTTGAAAATCTTTGCTGTCCCGATGGATTGAGTGACTGTCAGACATTGATGTGAAAATGATGACTGCAGATGCTGGAGATCAGAGTCAAAAAGTGTCGTGTTGGAAAAACACAGCAGGTCAGGCAGCATCCGAGGAGCAGGAGAGTCAAGCATAAGCTGTTGATTTTGAAACTTCCGTCTTCAGATAGTCTGTAAAAAGAGATTACAAAAGTCATCATTGTCAATCCAGTGGGAGATGGGGTCGGAATGAGACAACAAGGTGTTGACACCGACACCAGATAGAAACTGAACATAGAGATGTGGCAAACATTAGTGGCAAGCCAGAGTCAGAGAGTGACACAGCACAGAAACATACCCTTTGGTCCAACTCATCCATGTCGACCAGATATCCAAAATTAATCTAGTTCCATTTGCCAGCATTTGGCCAATAACCCTCTAAACCCCTCCTATTCATACATCTATCCAGATGCCTTTTAAATATCATAATTGTACCAGCACCCACCACTTCCTCTAACAGCTTTGTACACACACCACCTTCTGCATGAAAACTTTCCCCTTAGCTCCATTTCTAACAAATTGCTCTCCATCTAAACCCGTAGCACAATGGCAATCCCAGTTTATGTTTGAAAAGTTAAAATCCCTAACAATAACCATCCTATTACTCTTACAGGTAACTCAAATCTCCATCCAAATTTGTTTCTCAATTTCCCACTGACCATGAAGGTGTCTACAACACAATCCCAATAAAGGTGATCATCCCTTCCATATTTCTCAGTTCCAACCAAATAACCTTCCTGGATGTATTCCTAGGAATATCCTCCTTAAGTCCAACAGGAATACTATCCCTTATCAAAAACACCACTCCCCTTCATCTCTTGCCTCCCTTTCTATCCTTCCTGTAGCATTTGTATCCTGGAACATTAAGCTGCCAGTCCTGCCCATCCCTGAGCCACGTTTCTGTAATTGCTATGATATCATATCCCATCTTCCTCATTATGCCCTGAGTTCAACTGCCTTCCCTGTTCGGCCTCTTGCAATGAAGTAAATGCAGTTTAATTTGTCAGTCCTACCTTGCTCTCTGCTTTGTCCCTTCCTGACCTGACTGTTTGAATCACTCCCTTTCCCAACTGTACCAGTCTCAGATTGATCTCTTTCCTCACCATTTCCCTGGGTACCTCCCCACGGACCCACCTTGCTAGTTTAATTCCTCCCGAGCAGCTCTTGCAAATTTCCCAGCCAGTATATTAGCTCTCTTTCAATATTCAGGCTTCTTGTACAGGTCACATCTACTCCAGAAGAGATTCCAATGATCCAAAAATGTGAACCCTTCTCCCATGCACCAGCTCCTCAGCCATGCATTCATCTGCTCTATCTTCTCTATTCCAACCCTCACTAGCTCATAGCACTGGCAGTAATCCAGATTTTTCTTGACTCTATGACCTCTTTTTTTTTAAATTTGTGCCTGACTTTCTACACTTTCCCTTCAGAATCGCATCCTTTTCCCTCCCTATGTCATTGGTTCCAATGTGTACAATGACCTCCAACCGGTCCCTCTCCCTTTTGAGAACATTCTGCACCCTCTCGGAGACATCCTTGATCCTGGCACCAGGGAGGCGACACACCATTCTGATTTTTCGCTGCTAACCACAGAAGCGTCAGTTTGTATCTCTGACTAGAGAGCCCTTTATCACAATTGATCGCTTGGAACCCGACGTACCCCTCATTGCATGAGAGCATGTCTCGAGACCAGAAACTTGGCTGTTCGTGCTACATTCCCTGAGAGACCATCACCCCCTACATTTTCCAAAACAGCAGACTTGTTTGAAATGGGGATAGCCACAGAAGACTCCTACACTACCTGCCTACCCCTCCTACCTTTCCTGGAGTTAACCCATCACCCTGACTGTAGCTGCGGCTTTTTTCCCTTCCTATCATTGAGTCGCTGCAGCTTATCCACACAATCCAATAGGATTTGCAAGCAAACACACTTACTGCAGACATAATCACCAGTAACATGGATACTTTCTCCAATCTCCCACATCTGACAGGAAGAGTAGTGATTAACGGCTCCATTTCGGAATGGCAGGCAGTGACCAGTGGGGTACCGCAGGGATCCGTGCTGGGACCGCAGCTTTTTACAATATATGTAAATGATATAGAAGATGGTATCAGCAATAACATTAGCAAATTTGCTGATGATACAAAGCTGGGTGGTAGGGTGAAATGTGATGAGGATGTTAGGAGATTACAGGGTGACCTGGACAAGTTAGGTGAGTGGGCAGATGCATGGCAGATGCAGTTTAATGTGGATAAATGTCTGGTTATCCACTTTGGTGGCAAGAACAGGAAGGCAGATTACTACCTCAATGGTATCAAATTAGGTAAAGGGGCTGTTCAGAGAGATCTGGGTGTTCTTGTCCACCAGTCAATGAAGGCAAGCATGCAGGTACAGCAGGTAGTGAAGAAGGCTAAAAGCATGCTGGCCTTCATAACAAGAGGAATTGAGTATAGAAGCAAAGAGGTGCTTCTGCAGCTGTACAGGGCCCTGGTGAGACCACACCTGGAGTACTGTGTACAGTTCTGGTCTCTATATTTGAGGAAAGACATTCTGGCTATTGAGGGAGTGCAGCGTAGGTTCACGAGGTCAATTCCTGGAATGGCAGGATTGCCTTACACGGAAAGACTGAAGTGACTGGGCTTGTATACCCTTGAGTTTAGAAGACTGAGAGGGGATCTAATTGAAACGTATAGGATTATGAAAGGATTGGACACTCTGGCAGGAGGGAACATATTTCCGCTGATGGGGGAGTGCCGAACCAGAGGACACAACTTAAAAATACGGGGGAGACCATTTAGGACAGAGATGAGGAGAAACTACTTCACCCAGAGAGTGGTGACTCTGTGGAATGCTCTGCCCCAGAGGGCAGTGGAGGCCCAGTCTCTGGATTCATTTAAGAAAGAATTGGATAGAGCTCTTAAAGATAGTGGAGTCAAGGGTTATGGAGATAAGGCTGGAACAGGATACTGATTGGGAATGATCAGCCATGATCATATTGAATGGCGGTGCAGGCTCGAAGGGCTGAATGGCCTACTCCTGCATCTATTGTCTATTGTCGAAGAGCATATCACTCTCATAAAGGCCACCTTTGCTCCTTCACAATCTACAGACCCAGAAAATAGCACCATCTTTTTGCTCTAAAAATGTGCTCCGGGCTAACACAGTACTTGTGATTTATATTTTTAAAATTTAATCAAGAGACAGATGTCAGTAAAACATATAATCAAGAAAGAATCCACTCCATTCACGACTGCAGACTTACAGCTAAGTTACACATTAAAGACTATACACTTCTCTGTTCCTGTTCTGTGAGCTCCCCCACACAGGTTCCTCCATGGTCAGCTGTGAATTTTGCTGTTCATTAACCTTTCCCAGATGCACTGCAATGTCCAGTAACTGTGCAGATTCACTGCAATGTAAATTTCTTTTTCTCTCTCCCTCATTTTGGACTCCTAACCATGCCCCTATAAACCTCTATAAGGTCATCTCTCAGCCTCCTACGCTCCAGGGAAAACAGCCGCAGTCTTTTTAGCCTCTCCCTATAACTCAAACCCTCCAACTCTGGCAACAGCCTTGTAAACCATTTCCAAACTCTTTTGAAGTTTCACAACATCTTTCTAACATAGGAGACCAGAACTGAATGCAGTATTCCAAAAGTGGCCTAACTCATGTCATGTACAGCCATAACATGACTCCCAACTCCCGTACTCAATGCTCTGCTCAATAAACGCAAGCGCCACCAAACGCTTTCTTCACTACCGTGTCTACCTGTGACTCCACTTTCACAGAACTACAAATCTGCACTCCATGGTCTCTTGATGCAGGAACACTCTCCACAGCCTTACCATTAAGTGTGTAAATCCTGCCCTGATGTGCCTTTCCAAAATGCAACACCTCACATTTATCTAAGTGAAACTTTATCTGCCACTCCTCGGCCCATCAGCCCATCCATTCAATTCTAATTTAGATTGAACTTTCTTTCCTCTCTTATTTCCTAAACGCTGAAAATCTCCATCCCACACATTCTCCCTCCATTCTCACTTTGCTGAACCTAATCCGTGCTGTCCCTCATCCTGAAGGGTCTGGTTTACGCTGATTTACAGCCCACGCTTGGAGATCTAATTGAAACATACAGAATACTGATTGGCCTGGACAGGGTGGATGTTGGGAAGATGTTTCCATTGGTAGGAGAGACTAGGCCCCAAGGGCACAGCCTTAGAGTAAAGGGAAGACCTTTTAGAATGCAGATAAAGAGGAAACCTTTGTAGCCAGAGAGTGCGAAACCTATGGAATTCATTGCCACAGAGACTGTGTTGGGCAAGTCACTGAGTATATTCAAGACTGAGATAAATAGGTTCTTGTGAATCAAGGATATTGAGGGTTGTGGGGAGAAAGCTGGAGAATGGGGTTGAGAAACTTGTCAGCCATGATTGAATGGTGGAGCAGACCTGATTGGCTGAATGGCCTAATTTCTACTCCTAGGTCTTATGGTCTCTTGCTGTCCTGGACATAGTGAGAGAATTGGGAGCAGGAGTAGGCCATTTGGTCTTTCAAGTCTGCACCAACATTGAACTGGATATGAATATACCTACATCTTGGTGGATAGGCTGGGACCTTTTTCACCGGAGCATAGGAGGTTGAGGGGTGATCTTATCAAGCTTTATAAAGTCATGAGGGGTATAGATGAAGTGAATGATGGGTTTCCTTTCCTTAGAGTGGGGGTTTCAAGGTTAGGGAGCAAATTTTGAAGGTGAGTGGAGAAAGGTTTAAAAAAGACAGGAGGAACACCTTTGTTTTCCCATAGATAATGGTTCGTATGTGGAATGAATGTTCAGAGGAAGCGGGGACGCAGGTACAGTTACAATGTTTAAAAGACATTTGGATAAGGACATGAATGTGAAAGGTTTGGACGTGTTATGGACTAGGCCAGACCACTCAAAACATTCTTAAGGAGGCAGCACAGACCGTAACTTTGCTATTTGTTTCAGTAAGTGCACAGTGAAAATTACCCGAAGTTAGCTAAGTTGACTACCAGGATTTAAAACAGATAAATGTATTCACAAGAATACAGAATGAAACACAAAGAACAGAATATAGAGTACCCACAGAACTCAGTCGGTCTAAACTAGACTTAATTATGCTGTTCCAAATGTACACAACAGTCCCAATAAACAAACTCCTTAAACACACAGTAAAACTGAAACAGAGGCGGACAGGTCGAAGTTAGAAGGGCAGAAGGAGAGAGAGTTTAACAACCTTTCTCTACACAGTCCACTGCTGAATTCACTCAAACAAGGCCTCAGCTTTCACGACAGATCACTCGTCTTTCATTGTGCAGGTCACTTCGAAAACATAAAAGCTTGGGCCTAAAGTCTCATCTGTTGACATATAAACAAAAAAGCCCTTTTCATTTCTGTACTCAACCATCCATTTTGGAGTCCGGGGCCAATTTCCCGCCACTCTGAAAAAAAAACCAAGGACACGGTATCCTTGAGAAGAAGGACCAGCTTTTATAAAAAGGACCAGTTTTGTGACAGAGGGATATGGGCCAAGCACTGGCAGATGGGATTAGTGTAGCATGCGAACACAGCATGGACCAGTTGGACTGAATGGTCTATTTCTGTGCTATATGATTCTGTAATGGTCTCAAAACCATTTTCTTGCCTTCCCCATAACCATCCACTTCTTTGTTCTTCAAAAGTCAGATGACCTCAGCCTTGAATATATTCAATGACCCCCCCTAATTACAGGAAGTCATCCCCATTTTTGGACTCAATTCCTCTTGCTAATATACCACTTGCCTTGCTGACTGTTTGCTGCACCTGTCTCACAACTGGCAGTGACTGGTGTAGAAGGACGCTGAGGTTCCTTTGTACATCCACACATCATTCCTGATGAAGGGCTCGTGCTCAAAACGTCGACTCTCCTCCTCCTCGGATGCTGCCTGACCTGCGGTGCTTTTCAAGCACCACACTTGACTCTGATCTCCAGCATCTGCAGTCCTCACTTTCTCCACATACCAGTATATTATCATTTAAACCATGCACCTCCTTTCTGCCTTTTTTTTTAAAGCAATAGGCTTTAACTTTACATTGTGGTACTGCATTTGCTGTGCGTTTGCCAATTGAGACACAGACCTGCACCAACTTTTCCAGAGTCTGTCCCCTCCCTGGATTCACTCCCTTTCCCTTCAGTTCGTGCAAGTCAGCTACTGAATCCCAGAACGAAAAAGAAATGAAAAAGTGGGTGAGAAAAGAGAGTGCCGTACCCACAGATGTTGGACAGAGTTGCAGTCTGGGGTGAAGCTCAATCTTCATTCAAAGAGAGAGAGGAACAACAGCAGCTTCAGTAACTCACGGCTCAATTTCCGCGTTCAGACAGAGGCGGCTCTGAATGGCAGGAGGACCAGGCTCCTTCCGGTCCTCCGGGTCTCACCATTGGTCCTTTTACCTTCAGAAGGAAGTCAAGCGCCGCTTCCGCGGACAGCGACGAGCATACTCAGTGCTTTTGCTGACACCGCAGTACATGCGCAGTTGTTGCTGACACCGCAGTACATGCGCAGTTGTTGCTGACACCGCAGTACATGCGCAGTACGCTCTGTGGGGGTGCGGGCGACACTGACAGATTTTAAGCGTCCAAATGTCAACAGGAGAAAAAAAAGCTGCAGCCACAATTTTATTTTTCCCTGTGGCTCGACATTTTATTCCTTTTGAATTTCGTCCGGCTTTGTATGTCTTTTCCCCAGGGTAGAGGAAGTCCAAAACTAGACGGCATAGGTTAAGAGTGAGAGGGGAAAGATTTAAAACGGTCCTAAGGGGTAACTTTCATGTAGAGTGTGGTGAGTGTATGGAATGAGCTGCCCAGAGGAAGTGGTGGAGGCTGCTACAATTACAACATTTGAAAGGCACCAGGGTCAGGATGGGTATCTGAATAGGAAGGTGTGAGAGAGATATGGGCGAAATGCTGTCAAATGGGTCACTAGATCAATTTAGGATATCTGGAGGGGAAGGGCGAGTTGGACTGAAGGATCTGTTTCTGTGCTGTATGACTCTATGCGTCTATTTTAATGCAAGTTTCAGAAACATGACTGCAGCCTTTTAAAAAATAAATTAACAATGTTTCTGAATCTATCATTTTAGCTGTTCTTAATTTTAAAGATCAGCCATTTCTTGCACACCCCTGTCTTCCAGGTAGAGTCATCACCATCGATTCTCTCTCTTTCCTGAGAAAGAGATACTGCAATCAAAGAGGGCACGAGAAAGTATGGAATGGTAGAAGGGAGGGAGAATGGACAGGGGAGTGGGGAGAGAGAGAGAGAGAAGATGACAGAGGAGAGAGGGTGGGGTGCAGAAAATGAGGGGAAGAGAGTGAAGAAGGCTGAGCACAGAGAATTGGTAGGTGCAGAGTGTGAGGAGAGAGAGTGGACGTGGACCAAAAGTTTGGGGGACTGACAGCACAAATCCCACCTTCCTCAGGACTGGTGTCAGTGTCTCATGGATTGGAATCCACTCCACCCACAGCAGACCTGAGGCAAGTGTTTCTCAATAGATGCTTGGCTAATGCAGTAGAATCATATAATCCCGCAAGGCCTTTTGGCCAATAAAATTCAGACTGAACTTCCAAACTGTATCCCATCCAGACCCACCCGTTTTTCCTGTAGTTCCCCATGGTTAACCAACCCTCAGTTGCACATATGTGGACACTTTAGCATGGCCGATCCACCTGAACTGCACCCAGAGTTAACTCATGCAGACAGAAGGGTGAGGACGTGTTAAAGTTCACACAGACAGCTGCTCAAGAGTGGGACCGAAACCAGGTCCCTGACATTGTGAGTCAGTGGTCTGAGCCACTGTGCCGCGCAGAGCTTTCATGTTCTGCTTTGTCCTAGTAGTTTCTAACTTCTCATGTGCCCTCAGCAGAGGCTCTCTCCTCCTGACATTGTTGGACCACACCCACTGCAACCTCCCTTTCCCACTTCTCCAGCCCTGAGCACATCGGTTCCTAAATCCTGGCACCAAACAGACACCAATGCCATCTGTGCTCCTGCTGACAACTGCAGAGAACGGAGACCATCCCTGTCACTGTTCTGTCCCTTACCACCACCTCCCCCTCCCCAATGTTGTTTTTACTCCCACTGCCCAACCAGTTAGCTTCTACCACCTGCAGCCCTCGCTCAGATCCCCTTTACCTGCCAGACCTGCACTTACACCATCCTTACCCTGTCCACTGATGCAAACAAAAGGCTCTCTCCAGAAGGGAATGACCGTCTCCCAGAATAAAGTGCCTGGTTAGCTTTCCCACTTTACCCTCAACATGTCTGCAGCCTGGCTTCCAGCTCCATCTCTCTGAATAAATGTCCTCCAGGATGTGTTTGCCCTGGATCACAGCATCCAGAGCCTCCCACCTTCTGCAAATTGAAAGACAAGCCCCACCCTGCCCTCTCCAATGTGTGTTGTATAACTGATAGCCAAGTATGGAACCCATGAGGATGGCCTCAACAGGGACCTTGGTTTCATGTCACACTACAAGTGACCCCACTCACACAGGCTTGTACCCCATTACTCACACACGTTACCAAGCATGGTCGAAAGCAAACACATGCTCTTATGCACAAACACACACGCTCTCATGCATGCACACACATCAGTTTATGGGGTGAAATTGTAATTGCAGAATTTTATTTGCAGATACATTATATTTTGCTCAAAATGCACACAATCTTCAGGCAGTCAATCCATGTGTCATGTGATAAATCCCTACTTTGGAAACAGAACCAATCTGACTCAAGGTTGGGTTGCAGACAGACTCTAACATGAGTGAATCAGAGGGTTTTCTTTCCCCAGAAAATGATTTCATCATTAGATTCTGAACTCCAGATTTCTGACTGAATTCCAATTCCGCCATCTGCTGTGGTGGGATTCAAACCCAGGAGTCCTGAGGAGTCCCCAGAACTGGATTGATAGTCCAGTCGATAATGGCACTCGGCCCTTGTTCGTTCAATCACCCTGTGATGGCACATGAACTCACTGGTGCCTCCGCAGGTTGGAGGAGGGGGTGATGCCCTTGCCGCACTGAGAGCAGGTGAGCATGCTGTGCCTGGTGTGGACCCGCTGGTGCGTCTGCAGGCTGGAAGAATTGATGAATCCCTTCCTGTGCTTGGAGCAGGTGATTAGCCATTCCCTGTTGTGGACTCGCTGGTAAACTTCTAAAATCTCAAGACATATAATCAAGAAAGCACCCACTCTATTCACTACTGCAGACTTACGGCAAGGTTACACGTTAAAAACTCTGCAGTAATCTGTTCCTGTGCTGTGAGCTCTCCTACACATGTTCCTCCAAGATCAGCTGTGAATTTTGCTGTTTGTTCATTTTTCCAAGATGTTCAGAGATATATGATTTCAAACAGCAAAGGCAGTAACTGCAGATTCACTGCTGTATCCGTTAGTAGTATACGTTTCTTTCTCTCTCTCTCTCTCTCTCCCTCTCTCTCTCTCTCCCTTACAGACCATGTGCTTGCTGCCTTTGGCTGTCTTTCTCCATTTTAAAATTGCTGTTGTCTTGATTTTTTTACTCTAAAGTTCCAAAACAATGCATCAGCATATAAAACATTAATTGCTGCTCCTGGAATTCAAGGAAATCACCTCCAACACTGAAAATACCTCAAAAAAGGAGCAGCTCTTACAGCCACAAATTTTCCAGTCCTCCATCTTGGATTAGTTCTTGGTGAACCTTCCCATCTCCCAGGTTACAGTTGTTCAAATAATTTGCTTTTCTATTTTTGCTAGAAAAGTGGATAACCTCACATTTATCCACACTAACTGCATCTGACATACATTTACCCACTCACTCAGACTGTCCAAATAACATTGTATCCTCCTCACAGCTCACCCTTCCACCCAGCTTCGTGTCATCTGCAATTTGTGACATATTCCAATTAGTTCCCTCATCTAAATCATTGACACATACTGTGAATACCTGGGGTCCTAGTCCCAATCCCTTCAGTTATAAAACATCAATCAGACTGACCATACAAAATAGCAGATATTAGCTTGACATTCACAACTGACGAAGACCTGATAAGCAATTATGAACCACTGAATTACTAAATCACAGAAGCAGGCCATTCAGCCCATCGTGTCCATGCAGCTCTCGAAATGAGCTTTCTGATGCTGTGCCATTTTCCTGACGTTTCCTTGGTAACTGGTACATTGCTTGTCATCAAATAATTTTCCAATGCTCTTAACTGAATCTGCTTCAACCACTGTTCCATGCGATGTCTTCCAGATCTATTTACTCACTGTGTGAAATTTCTTTCTCACATCACATTTTCTTCCTTGTAATGGATTTGAAATCTGCATTCTTATTCTCAATGCTTTTACCATGGTGAACAGTTTTTCACTGTCTTTTCTGGGTATGATATTTCTCATAATTTTCAAAACTTATTTTGAATCTGACTTCAGAGAGCAGTCCATGAGGCCAAGCCTCATCAACAACACAGAAACAACTGAGCATCTAAAGGGACGGCCCCTCAGTCATCACTGTGAGCCCCATAGCAACCATTGTTACCTGGGCGGCCATGCATTCCAAACCTGGTCTCTCAACATCACTAGTATTGGCCCACAGTTTGGAAAACTGTGATTCTCGCTACGACTATAAAAATGGATTTTTTTTAAAGCGGTTGTTGCTGAGAAGTTTAATCCTTTCTGTCCGGTAGGAAGTCAATGATGTGTTTGAATTTGAATGACTCAGTGAATCCCTTCCCACATGTGGAGCAAGTTGATCACCGCTCCCTGTGTGCCCGTGGAGATTACATTCCAGGTCAAACCGGGAATTGGATCTCTTCCTACAGCCTGAACATACCTCTCGTAACACTCCAGGGGGACTGTGCTTGTGTGGCACAGCTCAGTGCATTGGCTGGCTTAGTCCTGCTCCTCGGATGCTGCTGGCCTGCTGTGCTTTTCCAGCACCACTCTAATCTAGATTCTGGTTTCCAGCTTCTGCAGTCCCTGTTTTGACACAGTACATAAGGATGCCATTCCCACTTTCATGTCTATAATAGTTCCTGAAGCACCCACCTATTCTCCACCCCTATCCCCATCATCTTGCAACTGTCCAGCATCCTCGGGAGTGTAGTGGTTAGTATCCCCATCTGTGACTCAGGAGACTGGGGGTGCAATTCCCCAATGGGGAGGATTTGATATTTTTATGGATGTCTTATTGCACAGAGGTAGCGACCCTAACCTTGGATCGGGTTCAGGTCCTGCCTGCTCCAGAGTTCAAAAGTTCACAAATATCGGAGTAGAATTAGGCCACTTCAATGTTCCCCCATGAACTCACAGTTTTCATCTTCCAAGGTATCACACTTAGCTCAGCGACTCTGTTCCCATGAGCATACCAACAGAAGCTTTTGCTGTCCTTTTTGATATTTGGTGCGAGGTCTCTTTTGTAAGTTAACTTACCTATTTTTATTTATAATTTTTAATCTCCCTTTGTTTATGTTTGAAGCTTTCCTAATGTTTGACCCTTCCAGAGGTCCAGAGTAACATTTCACAACAGGCTGAAAAGTTAAAAAAAACACTACGTTGAAACTTTTTGAAATCGCCCCTTTCTGGAGGCTGGGGGCCGGCAAAACGATCGCCCCGCCCCCATTGTCACCGATTGTTTGGTGGCCTCCCCAACCACGCCCCCTCAACCCAGGAGACGTCACAGACCTGGGCCCCGCCCCTTGTGATCTGGCGCATGTGCAGTGCAGGTCCTGCAGCAGGACTGAGGCAGTGTTACTGAGTGTGGGAGCAGAATGGTGCCGGTGGCTGAAGGAATAAGAACCGCTGGGAAAGCCGAGCAGGTCCGGCAGCTCGTGCCGAGAGAAATCATTTCGGGTCCCGGTGATCCTCCTTCAGAACAGGACCAGGTTTCAGAAACATCCCGGGGGAGGTCGCCAGGCCCGAGCGCCAAGACCTGGCTCCTGCCCCCGGGGAGAGGAGACAGTGAGACAGGGTAGGATTGGGAACCGCGGGAGGAGGGAGACTGGGGAGTTTATAAACTCCTAGGGGGAGGACTGAGGCCTCCAATAAAATCACCACAGGCCCAGTGTTTACTTCACCGGCGAAGGCGCTCTCGGGTTGCCCGGGCAACCGGCCGCCATCTTTGTGAGGGTCAGGCGCATGTTGTCTTGGGGCGGGGAGCGCGGGCGGCCATCTTGGTGAGGGCACCATCAACTGTCATTTCTGGGAGAGAATTCCAACCTCGTGGTAATTCCCCAGACAGTCCAGCGATGTGCAGGTTAGGGGGGGTTCAGCCATGCTAAATTACTGATAATGCCCAAGGATGTTCTTGTTAGTGTATGCTGACCATGCTAATTTACCCCCAGTGTCCAGAGATGTGCAGGTTAGAGTGGATTGGCCGAGGTAAGTTTATCCATAGTGTCCGGGGTTCTGCAGGTTAGGGTGAAGGTCTGGACCCCCTCAATCGGCTCTCTCGATCAGAGATCGGTCAAAAGAATCACTAGCAGTACGGTCTGTTTAAAGCAAGGTTATCAGCTTAATGACATAAGGCAGCCTAGCACAGATTTGTCCAGCAACACAGGTTAAAAGCTTCTGTGTTCGTGGCCTTGCTTTACTAAACTGCCTTGCTTTATTAAACTGATAACTTTGATTTGTACAGTCCGCATTCCGTTCGTTCTTTGACCGATCTCGAGATGGAGGTGTCCTGCCTGGGATCCAGATCTTCAAGGGTGGATTGGCCATACTAAATTCCCTCCATAGAGTCCAGGGATGTGTAAGTTCGGTGTATTACTCTGGGATAAATGTAGGGCAATAAGGGGAGGGATATGGGTGAATTTCCATTCAGAACGTTGGTTTGGACTTGTTGGGCCGAGTGGCCTGCTTCCACACTGTGAGGATTCTTTGAAGGGAAGGGATTTTTGCAAACTGCTCTCCTTCCATCTGCTGCAGAGTTCTGCTGTCGGCCTGTCCCCGCTCCCTGCCCCATTTTTGACATCACAACGTGGAAGTGGCCGTATCAGTTTCAATGTGAAACACCCTCCTCTAGGCAACTCCTCATCCTGGGAGGGAGTGAGGGAGGGGGTAATCTGTTCACTTGTAGCAACTGGAGTGAATTCAAGGAGGGAATCTACTCTGCCAACTCAGGTATGTGTCTTAATTACCTGGGTGAGGAGGGACGGATGATAGCAGTTGGGGAGGGTGAGATACGTTATTTTTATTTTTAAAATGCATCTGATTCCCACAAATAAATGCATCAGGTTCAAGTACAGCACGTGCAATGATCCACATTGCAGCTTCAAGCTGGCTGCAACAGTTTTACATCCTCTGTTCTTGCTCCGTGTTGGCTGCAGCACATTTGGTTTCCTTCCCTCATCTCTTCTTTCTGCACCCCCCACCCCACCCCGCCCCCCACCGAAGTGTTGATGCTTCCAAACTGACACTCAAAAGTTCAGGCTATACTTCCATTCTTTCCCAGTTTTCAAAACCCACAAATTACTACTTTCCCAATCCTCTGATTATCAGAGTTGGGAGGTTATGTTGTGGCTGTACAGGACATTGGTTCGGCCACTTTTGCTCTCGCTCCAATCAAAAGGACGTTGTGAAACTCGAAAGCGTACAGAAAAGATTTACAAGGATGCTGCCAGTGTTGGAGGGTTTGAGCTGAATTGTTTTGGGCTGTTTTTCCCGAGTGTGGCAAAGGCCTTTGTATACATTTATAAAATCATGAAAGGCGTGGATTGGGTAAATAGACAAGATATTGTCCCCTGGGTTTGGGGGTGTCCAGAACTAAAGTATAATAGCTTTAGGGTGAGGTGGATGAGCAAAGACTTAAAAGAAACCTAAGGGCAACTTTTTAACTCAGAGGTTAGTGAGCGTAAAGAATGAGCTGCCAGAGGAAATGGTGGAGGCTGGTACAATTACAGTATGTGAATGGCATCTGGATGGTTTCTGAATAGGAAGGGATCAGAGGGGTATGGGCCATGTGCTGGCATGTGGGACTAGATTAATTTAGAATATCTAGTCAACATCAATGAATTACGACCATAAGACACAGAAGTGGAAGTAAGGCCATTCAGCCCATTGAGTCCATTCTGTCATTTAATCATGGCTGATGGACATTTCAGCTCCATTTAGCCACACTCTCCCCGTAGCCCTTAATTGCATAATCAAGAATTTATCAATCTCTGCCTTGAAGACATTTAATGTCCTGGCCTCCACTGCGCTCCATGGCAATGAATTCCACAGGCCCACACTCTCTGGCTGAAGAAATGTCTCCTCATTTCTGTTTTAAATTGACCCCCTCTAATTATCAGGCTGTGTCCCTGGTTCCTAGTCTCCTCCGACAAAGACGTGAACAGCAAACACAAAATAGCAAAGAGTGGGAAACAACAGTGTAGTCATAATGTCACAGGATGAATAATCCAGGGAACATGAGTTCAAATCCCACCACAGCAAGAGGTAAGATGTGAATAATTCAAATCATAAATGGGGAACACAAAGTTAGTCTCAGTATGATACCGATGGCACTGACGTCAATTGTCATAAAAACCCATGTTCACCAATGTCCTTTCAGGAGGGAAACTGCCATCCTTGCATGGTCAGTCTTACATGTGACTCCAGACCAACAGCAATGTGGCTGAGTCTTAAATTGCCCTCTGAATTGGCACAAGCAAGACACCTTGCACTTAGGGATGGATAACAAACATCAACCTTATGGAAGTGTCATAACAGAAATTGCTGGAGAAACTCAGCCAGTCTGGCAACACCGGTGGAGAGAGAAAGAAAGAAACAGAGTCAATGTCCTGGCCTGAGTCCAGAACAGCTGTGAAGAAGGGTCACAGCACTTGAAATGCTAACTCTGCTTCTCTCTCCACATGTGCTGCCAGTCCTGTTGAGTTTCTCCAGCATTTGATGCATTTTTGTGTTTCAGATCTCCAGCATCTGCAGTTCTTCATTACACTGACTTAGGGAAGCTCAAATCCCATAAAACGGGATAGCAGAAGGGCTGGAATTACTCAGCAAGTCTGGCACCAGCTTTGGAGATAGAAACAGTTCATACTTCGGGTCATTGAATGATCTTACATCAGGGACAAACTTTTGTGGAAGCTGCAAGAGTAAAAGGCACTGGATTAACTACAACATCTGGGAGAACTCTCAGCCATGGGGGTCAGGCTGACTCAGCATTCTGGTCCTGCTCATTACCTGTTAAATTCTCCATTTGTTTTTCTTGTTATATTTCTACATGGTTGACACATTCCTATGTTTTAATATGAAATTCCAGCAGACAGGAATTTTCCATGTAAGCAATCATACATTAGAGGGTTTGGAACGTGAATGTAACTTTTAAACAGAAAGTATTTATTCAAGCATGGGGTGTGGGCATCGCTGGCAATGCCAGCATTTATACCCATCCTTAACCACCCTGTGGTTGGTTGGAAAAGTGCATGAAGATGTCTGAGATTGTCTTGATCGGCACAGCAATCTCAAAGATGGGTGTGCTCAGGTAGAAGTACCGTCCACTCCCACAGCCAAGTCTGCATTCACTTCAATTATAGATGCCATCTAAACCTCCCAGGACAAGAACAGCATGGGATGACAATCAGAATAAAGCTTCCTCTACACTTAAATTTCAAGTGAAGCTACCTCAACACTGTCCCCAACAAACACTGCCAAGACAGAAACAGCATTGGGTTAGATACAGAGTAAAACTTCCTCTACACTTCCCCATTCGTACAGTCCCAGGTCAATGACAGCAGAGGGTTAAATAAACAGTAGAGATTCTTCCATTCTGACTGACACTTAGTCTGTTCTACACCAATCCTCAAGGAAAATTCAGAACTGAGACTATTATTTGGGACTGAATTCACACATCCCAATGGGAATGACAGCAACAGAAAATCATGTAGTGAAACACAGATAAAACACACACAATGTACAACAAAACTAGACTGTTGTTGGAATCAAAGACATTTAAATGACAGGAGAAATAGTCCCTGCAGTGATCCGACTGTGAGCTGAACAACATTCTCATGTGAATAATATTCTCTGGGAATGCAATGTCCACCTCACTGCTGCCTATTCCGTTCCTCTGCTCTCGTTCAGGGCTGAGTTGCGGCTGACCACATTGTGGCGTGGGGGTCAAGAGGTTAGACTGTTCAGGTCAACTCAGATTGAGGGCATCCTTTGTCATGCCAGTGAGGTCGAGGGTCGCTCATTTACTCAACTTATAATCGGGGACAAGGGGATGTCAGGCTGGGCTTGTATCAGTTTGAGTTTAGAAGAAACAGATGATCCGATGGAGCTGTATAACATCTGGAGAGGACTTAATGTAAATGTAATGTCAACTCAATTCTAGCCAGAGACTAGTCTCTCATTTAAGAGAGGAGAGTTTTGTTTTTCTCTCAAGTGTTCTCGAGTCTTTGAAATTCACTTTTTAAGATAGCAGCATGTGGTGGTGTCACGGTGGTTAGCACTGCTGCCTCACGGCATCAGTGACCTGGATTTGATCCCACCTTCGGGCCGACTGTCTGTGTAGAGTTTGCACATTCTCCCCTTGTGTCTGCGTGGGCTTCCTGTGGTGCTCTGGCCTCCTCCCACATTCCAAAGGATGTGCAGGTGAGGGTGCATTGACCATAGGAGATGCAGGATTACAGGGATAGGGTAACGAACTGGGTCTGGGTAGGACGGTCAGTCAATGTTGACTCGATGGGCTGAATGACCTACTTGCACGCAATTGGCCTATATCAATCAATAGTATGCACTTGCTTTATGGTTACCGACATCAAATTACATGAGTGGTTTTGGTTATTTCATCTCTTATTATCGTATGCAACCAACTACAGCATCTAGAAACTTGGTTAATTACTATATCCAATATCTGCAGAGTACTTTTTTCTTTTTGTCACGACCATTATCTTGAACTCTGACGTGTGACCTCTTCATTGCTGTCAAAGTTCCTTATTTATCCCGACATTGTCATGGTTTTACTTTGTCGAATGTCTTCCTGGCTTTTGCAGTTAAGACCCTATATTCTGCCCTCGTCAACATTTCCCCTTACAATTCTCTACTAAGGATTTCATGAAAAACCTCAGAGTGTGGTGAGACTGCGGAACTCACTACCATAGTGAATAGTTGGGGTGGAAGACACTACAACTAAGGGTAAGCAAGCCAATACAAATGAATGTCACTGTCACTAGATTCACAACACAGTGAAATTAAAACATGCAATGTCCCACAATTTCTCAACTGTTCCGAACCAGACTTGATGAGGAACAGATCTTGCACATCAACATTATAATTTAAACAAAAACCAACAATTATAAATATGGCAAATTTTCCAGAGCAAAGTTAAAGAAGATAATCTAATTAATAGCAATTATTTAAACCCTTTGAACAAGTCCCCCACCATCTCAGAGACTGAAACCTAAGCGGCAAATTAAGAAAGAATTTTTTTAAAACTTACCAATTCAAGCAAACAGTTTCCAAAAATGGATTGCCAAGCCTTTGTGCAATCCTTGGACTATGACTGTTTCACAGACACGTAACTGTAAATCTGATTTAAAAGTCACTGCTGAATGTGAATAGACACCCAAAGTATTCAGCCATTTTTTACAGGCTGGGACTCATTCCCAGAAAGAGTCAACAATTCTTTACCTGGACAATAGAATCTAGAGAGAACAGCTCCTGGGCTCAACAAGCAGCAACGCACAATGGAAGCAGTTGGTGGCGGGGCAAGGGATTAAAACAAAAAAACCCACTGACTCTCCCAGTGCACACACACTGTCAGAATACACAGGGGCTCAGTCCTGGGAATGCCCCACAGCAGTTTCCTGAAGTAAACCACACTTGATGAACAGATCTTGCACACCAGAATGAGAATTTAAACTAAAACAAACAATTACGAATACTGCAAATTTACGAGGGCAAAGTTAAACAAGATAATCCAGTAAATAGCAAGGATTTAATCCCTTTGTTCATGTCCTCCACCATCCCATAGACAGAAACTTAAGGGGTAAATAAAGGAAGAGAATTTTTAAAATTGTCAATTCAAGCAAACAGTTTCCAACAATCGATTGCCAAGCCGTTGGGCAATCCTTCGATGATGAGTTGTTCACAGGCACATAACCGTAAATTTAATTTCTAGGTCACGGTTGAATGCGAATGGACACCCTGAAGTATTCAGCTATTTCTTACAGACTTGAGCTCGTACCCAGACAGAGTCAATAATTTTTTAACTGGACAAGAAAAAACTAAAGAGAA
The DNA here is from genome assembly GCF_047496795.1 of Chiloscyllium punctatum. Taxonomy (NCBI): domain Eukaryota; kingdom Metazoa; phylum Chordata; class Chondrichthyes; order Orectolobiformes; family Hemiscylliidae; genus Chiloscyllium; species Chiloscyllium punctatum. The sequence continues at coordinate 40,504,127 of NC_092774.1, read as the reverse complement.
CAGCTATTGGTATCACCGAGCAGCAGCGCCCACTGGAATCAAAGTTGCAGGGGTGAGGAGCACGACGGCATAAAACAAAAAAATCCGACCGACTCTCCCAGGATAAGCACTGTCAGAATGTGCAGGGGTTCAGTCCTCTCAGTGACCCACAACAGTTACACAAGCAGAATCAGATTGTTGGGAGCACTGGTGCGCCCGCTGGCGCTTCTGCAAGGTGCAGAATGATGAGATCCTCCGCTTCCACTCGGGGCAGGTGAACGGCCTCTCCCCGGTATGGCCCCACCTGTGCCTCAGCAGGTGGGAGGAATTGCTGAAGGCCTTCCCACACTCTTGGCAGGAGAAGAGCCTCTCCCCCGCATGGACCCGAAGGTGGGATGCCTGGGTAAAGCCCTTCCCACACTTGAGGCAGGAGAACGGGCTCTCCCCGGTGTGGACCCGCTGGTGCCTCAGCAGGGCAGAGGTATCATTGAAGGCCTTCCCGTACTTGGAGCAGCTGAAGGGCTTCTCCAATTTGTGGACCCGGTGGTGGATCAGTCGGATGGAGGAAATAGCTGGAGGCCTTCCCGCATTCGGGGCAGGAGAATGGCCTCTCGCCTGTGTGGACCCCCTGGTGCCTCTGCAGAAAGTAGGAACTGCTGAAGGTCTTCCCGCACTCAGAGCAGGAGAACAGTCTCACCCTGGTGTTACTGCGCCCATGAGTCTCCAGGTCAGATGGGAAACGGAAGCCTTTCCCACAGTCGCCACATTGTCATGGTTTCTCCACGGGACGGGATTCCTTGGGTTTCTCCATGACCGAAGCTTCAGCTGCACACAAACGCGTGTACAGCACCTCCCTGCCGTGAATTCCTTTTCCCAGTCTGTATAACATTTACTGGCTCCACAATCAGAGTGCTGCAACAGTTGGGTCTCTCTTCCAGTCTCACTGATGCTGAAAACGTACTGAAAGAGGAACCAAAAAGCTTGGTTCCTTCTCACAGAATCATCGTCGAAAATTGTTAAAGTCCCGATGGATTCAGTGACTGCCAGACATTGACGTGAAATTGAGGACTGCAAATGCTGGAGAGTCAGAGTCAAAGCACAGCAGATCAGGCAGCATCTGAGGAGCAGCAGAGTCAATGTTTCAGGCAAAGCTCTTCATGTATTGATATTGAAACGTCCGTCTTCAGATCTTCAAATAATCTGTAAAAAGAGATTACAAAAGTCATTGCTGTCAGTCCAGGTTAGAAATTCCAAACAAGCAATTCTACTTTCTGCAGAACATTCTTTTCTTTTTCTACAAAATTGAAAGCACCATCCCACCCCCTCTCACCCCTCTATTCTCACTCCGCTCAAACTAATCCTCCCGACGGTACTGATACAGGATCTTACAGAGACCGAAAAGTGAAAACATCAAGATAGACACCTCTGAATTTTGGATACCTCCACCAGAAAGATAGTATCTTTCACGGCATCTAGGAGTGAGTAAGTCTGATTTTGGGAAGCAAAAAAAAGTGTCAATTCAGGATGAACCTTCAATGCAGCTTCTTGAGAAACAACCAGACACGAAATGGTTAACATCTGGTGAGGTGGAAGTGGGGAGGTGGAGGAAATGTGATATCAAGGCATTGGCACCGACACCAGACAGAAACTGAACATACAGGTAGGGCAAACATTACAGGCAAGCCAGAGTCACAGAGATACACAGCACAGAGACAGGTCCTTCAGTCCAACTCATCCTCTCCGACCAGATACCCTACATTAATCTCGTCTCATTTACCAGCACTTGGCCCATATCCCACTGAACTCGTCCTATTCATATACCCATCCAGATGCCTTTTAAATGTTATAATTGGACCTCCATCCATCACTTCCTCCGGCAGATCATTCCTTACACTTGCTTGCCTCACCTCAAACATATTATACTCCTGTTCTGGACTTCTCCCATCCCACGGAAATGACCTTGTGTATTTACCCTGTCCATGCCTCGCATGACTCTCGAAACGCCTGTAAGATCACCTCTCAGTCTCTGGTGTACCGGGGAAAATGGCTCAAGCAATGCACTGCGTTTACTTTTAGCTTCACACTCACAGAACCTTACTCCCGTGTAAAACATTGTTTCCCTCCCGACACTGTCCATGGGAAAAACGAAGAGTGCTGAGACTCTGGAGTTGGGGGAATGCCACGTAGAATTCCTGCAATGTGGAAACACGCCATTCAGCCCAATAAGTCCACACCGACCATCCAAAGCGTAACCCATGTGGACACATTCCCCTATCCCATTCCACTATAATTACAGCACACGATGGACCCATTTAGTATGGACACTTCTCCCGAAACTGCACACCTTTAGATGTTGGGAGGAAACCAGAGCACCTGGAGGAAACCCAGCACACACGGCAGGGAGAATGGGCAAACTCCACACAGACAGTTGCCCCAAGGCTGGAATCGAAAACGGATCCCTGGCGCTGTAAGGCAGCAGAGCGAACCACTGATCCATCGTGCTGCCCATGTGTGCAGAAAGAGGTGGGGGCTGGGAACTTGGTTAATTGTACCACACAGTAGATTGTTGAGTAAGGTTAAATCTCACGGGATGCAGGGAGAGCTAACCAACTGGGCACAAAATTTAGAAGCGCGTTGTTGGAGATGCTGGAATCCTTCCTGAAAACAACAAATGCTGGAGATCACAGTGGGTCAGACAGCGCTGTGCTACTCTATGACTGGACAGTGTGGATGTGGAGATGATGTTTCCACTAGGAGAAGGGTTGAGGATGCCAAGTTATTGAGGGCATTTAAGACAGAGATAGGTTCTTGATCAATAAGGGGTCAAGGGTTATGAGGAGAGGGCAGCAGAATGGGATAGAGAAACATGTCAGCCATGATCGACTGGTGGAGCAGACTCGATGGGCCAAATGGCCTCATCCTCCTCCTGTGTATTGTGGTCTTAAAGCTGGGCAGATGACTTAAGGTGTTCTCACAAACTATTTCAGAATCCTGAAGAGGGGTTGTTGGACTCGAAACTTTAACTCTGCTTTCTCTCCACAGATGCTTCCAGTCCTGCTGAGTTTTTCCAGTGTTCTCAGTTTATGTTTCAGATTTCCAGCATCCACAGTTCTTTGTCTTCTTCATCAAATTCATTTCTTGCCCTTCCCAAGTGTCTGGAACTTCATCTCCCTGATCTACAAACTATTCACTTACCCTAGAAATGACCAAACCTCCTTATCAAAGTAGATCCGTTTGTTGCAAAATGATTGTTCAATTCTGTGACCAAAATTATTGCATTCGTAATTACTTACACCAGGGACTCACAATATCTCAGGCCAGAACACAGCTAGATTGTTTCAGACAGTACATTTATGTAATTTGATACAATTCCCTATTCCCGACTTTACCAGCGTGTTGCAGGGAATGGAGGGTTTGAGTTAAGAAGAAGCTGGGACATTTTTCCAATGGAGCCGAGGAAGTTGACAGTTAACCTTATAGAGATTTTAAAATCAGAAGGGGTATAGATAAGGTGTCATTCCCAGGAGGCTCAGAATATTTTATTGCTCCAGAAGGTGTAAAAGGGGGTCAAAGCTTCAACAGAAATCGAGCAGAGCTGAGAACAGACAACATTTAACTCTGTGGGAACAGGGAGATTAGAGGACAGAGAATTCAGGACCTGAAATCCGAGCTGACACCAGACTACCATGCTATCAGTGCTTTGATTAGCAGTGCCCACCCTCTACCTTTACTGAGCCTCTCACTCGACTTGAATGCCACGTATCCCCTCGATATTCCGGATCCAATCCTTGTCATTCTGAAACCATATCTCTGTAAGGAGTCTCAGATCATAATTATTCTCTACAATGTGTGCAGTCAATTAATTCGCTTTTGTTACAATGCAGCACACATTCACATACTGAGCTTTTAGTCTTATTTTTTGTGATGGTTAGAATCCAGTTTTGATTGCTCGTACATTTATTCTCCTTGTCCCTTTCTATCATTCTCTGGTGTTTGGTTTCCACATCACTACATTGCTCACTGGCCTTGATTTGGATTGGCCATGCTAAATTGCCCAGTGTCCAGGGATGTGCAGGTTAGGTGGGTTGGCCATGGGAAATGCAGGGTTATCGTTTCAAAGTAATAGAAGGAGTAGGCCATTTGGCCCATCGACCCTGCTCCGCCATTCATTAAAATCATGGCGGATCGATCAATCATCTCAGCTCCTCCTAATTGCATTATCCCAACTTCCCTTAATTCCCTTACCACGCAAAAAAAACCATCCAACAGTGTCTTAATGAAGCTGCCTCTACTGCTTCCTTGAGCACAGAATTCCATTAATTTACCATTAACCACATTTGTCCTGTCCTGAGTTGCCTCATCAAAATGCAAAAGCTCATATTTGTCTAAATTAAACTCCATCCACTACTCCTTGGCTCATCGGCTCATCTGATCAATTATAATTTATATTAAACTTTCTTTCCTACTTTATTCCCTCAAAGCTGAAAATCTCCATCCCACACTCTCACCCTCCATTCTCACTTTGTTGAATCTAATCACGGATGTCCTCATCCTGAAGGGTTTGGTTCATGCTGATTAACAGGCCCACATTCAAGGGGGATCTAACTGAACCGTACAGAACAGTGAACGGCCTGGACAGAGTGGACATTGGGAAGATGTTTTCATTGGGAGGAGAGACTAATACCCATGGGCATAGCATAAGCATAAAGGGAGAATGGAGATTAGGAGAAATTTCTTTAGCCAGAGAGTGGTGAATCTATGGAATTCATTGTCACAGAAAACTGTGGAGGCCAGGTCACTGAGTATGTTGGACATTGAGATAGAGATGTACAGCACAGAAACAGACTGTATGGTCCAACTTGTCCATGCCGACCAACTATCCCAACCCAATCTAGTCCCACCTGACAGCACACTGCCCCATATCCCTCCAAACCCTTCCTATTCATACACCTACCCAAATGCCTTTTAAATGTTGCAATCGTACTAGCCTTCACCACTTCCTCTGGCAGATCATTCAATAAACGTACCATCCTCTGCGTGAAAAAGTTGCCCCTTAGATCTCTTTTGTATCTTTCCCCTCTAACGCGAAACCCATGCCCTCTCGGTCTGGACTCACCCACCCCAGGAAAAGACTTTGTCTATTTATCCTATCCATGCCCCTCATGATTTTATACATGTACAGTTACAACGTTTAAAAGACATTTGGATAAGTACATGAATACGAAAGTTTCGAAGGTTTATGGGCCAAACACTGGTAGGTGGGCCGAGTTTAGTTTGAGAACATACTCAGCACGGACTAGTTGGATGAAGGTTGTGTTCAGTGCTGTCAGACTCTGTGAATGACCTGTACTGGTCTTAAAACCATTTTCTTACCTCCCCCCATAAGCATCCACTTCTTTGTTGTTCAAAACTCAGATGAACTTAGCCTTGAATAAGTTCAATGACCCCACTTCTGAACTTAATTCCTCTTCGTAATATACCACTTGCCTTGCTCATTGCCTGCTGCATCTGCCCGACAACTGGCATTGACTGGTGTGGAGGGACTCTGAGACCCCTTAGTACATCCAGACATCATTCCTGATGAAGGGCGTGTGCCCGAAACGTTCCCTGTCCTTCTCCTCAGATGCTGCCTGACCTGTTGTGCTTTTCCAGTGCCACATTTTTCGACTTTCACCTCTCGTCCTCACTTTCTCCACATTCCAATATATCACCATTTAAACAATGCACTGCATTTTTTTTAAACAGCAATGGCTATAACTTCACATTGCGGCACTGCACTTGCCATGTGTTTGCCAATTGAGACACAGACCTGGACCAACTTCGGGAAGAGGCAAAACACTGAGTTCTGAACAAAAACCGTAGCACACTCAAAACGTCGGCTCTGTTTACCTTTCCACTGATGCTACTCGACCCGTTGGCTTTGTGCAGTATTCGCTGTGTTTGTTTGACACAAATGCTGCTTTCCATTAAAGAACTTCAATCCCTGTCCTCTGGTAACTGACCCTAGTCAGTGGCAATAGGTTCTTCTGATCATTAAGGTAAAAACAATGACTGCAGATGCTGAAAACTAAATACTGGATTAGTGATGCTGGAAGAGCACAGCAGTTCAGGCAGCATCCAACGAGCAGCGAAATCGACGTTTCGGGCAAAAGCCCTTCATCAGGAATAAAGGCAGTGAGCCTGAAGCATGGAGAGATAAGCTAGAGGATGGTGGGGGTGGGGAGAGAGTAGCATAGAGTACAATGGGTGAGTGGGGGAGGAGATGAAGGTGACAGATCAAGGAGGAGAGGGTGGAGTGGATAGGTGGAAAAGAAGATAGGCAGGTCGGACAAGTCAAGGAGACAGTAACTGAGCTGGAAGTTTGAAACTAGGCAATTGTGGCTGTGGTACCGAGTTTGTTTCACAACATAGTTGAAGAGCTTCAGAGCAGAGGAAATGACCTGGGAGTTGCAGTGGGAGAGGGACTCCCTGAGATTCTTGTAGAGAAAGGAAGAAAACTTCTTCAAGGCAGGCATCCTTGCAAAAGGATTCGCAGTAGGGTTAAAATCAACAAGGTAAAAACAATGACTGCAGATGCTGAAAACCAAATACTGGATTAGTGGTGCTGGAAGAGCACAGCAGTTCAGGCAGCATCCAACGAGCAGCGAAAATACCACGTCTTCTCCCATCATTGACAGAAACACCTGGAAATCTCCAGTTAACCTTCTTTGCTCCAAAGAGAACATTCCCAAACTTGGGAATGTCTCCACAAAATGGAAATTGCTCATCCCTGCACATGATGCATGTGTTACAATGGGGAAGAGGTTTTGGCAAAATATTGTCAGTTAGCAGGTGGAACAATGTTCAGGAAGTAAAACACAAATCCCAGTCTCCAGCTTTGTGAATCTTTCGAAACTCTTTGGGAAGTGGAATTAGAGGAGAATGAAGGATGAACTGTCCGACTGAGCAGAGACAGTCCAGACACCGTCCCCTTGTTTCAGAGGCTGATTGACTCTGATATTCTCGGGACATGAACTGACCCGAGACATTGAAAAAATTCTCTGCACATCAGGAATTCAAACCCATTCTCGGCTTGGGGCCAATGAGAAAATTCGGGAAGAGGCTAAACACTGAAAGGCTCGGAGGGCGATGGCCCCGGTGTCGGAGAGTTCGTTCCTCGTGACATGGATGTGCCTGCAGATGGTGGGATCAGACTGTCCCCATGTCTCCATAATGAATGTCCAAGGCTTTATTATGGAAAAGTAAAACTGATAGAAGACAATGGTAATTTTGGGCGGGGCAGGTTGAATTATGAATTGAATAGTAGGTTCCTCAAAGACACTTTGCCGGCCGCGGTGGGACCTGTCTCTGTGGCGCAATTGGTCAGCGCGTTGAGCTGTTAACCGTTAAGGTTGGTGGTTCGAGACCACCCAGGGACGGAGTGTTTCTTGTTCTCGCTCCTAACGCTTTCTTGGCTGCGAAACTGCACGTTTTTCATGGTTTCAGGAAAATGTTTCCCAAACGGAAATCTTCTCCACTGAGGCAGGACAAAGGGGTTTCTGAATTTATTGAATTTCTAACGTAAAGGACTGCGGATGCTGAGAATCCGAGACAGAAAGAGAAACTGCTGGAAAAACTCAGCAGGTTTGGCTGTACTTGGATGAGGAAATAAACGAGTTCTGAAATGTTGTCTCTGATTCTCTTTCCACAGATGCTGCCTGACCTGCTGAGGTGCTCCTGCAATTTCTGTTTTTGACTGAACGTCCATTTCATCTTTCGGGATGAAACACCCAGACTCGCCATTTGCAGATATTTCGAATCTGTGAAGTGATTGGATTCAAACAAACTCAGCAATGATTCACTCTTTCTCAGCTCCACAGGCAGACAGACCTGGGAAAAGAAGCTGTCAGTGTGGTTCTGTATTGGTGGGCCGAGTGGTGAATGCGATGGACATGAAATCCATTGCGGTTTCCCCACGCAGGTGTGATCCCTGCCGACTACAGTTGAGAAACGACATCAAAAGAAAAGGGAGATTGCTCGACGGGTTTTTTTAAATGCAATCAGTGGACGGGTTGAAATATTTCAATCACATTGGGACTGGTCGGGAATCTGTAGCCCACTGCCTGTCAGGGTGGAACAAGCAGATACCCACAGAGCTGCTTTTGAGGCGATGAGCCAAGAGTTTGGAAGTGACACTAGAACAGTGAGGGGCGTGAAGTCGCGACCGAAATAAAGCAGGCACCTGAGGACAAAGGTGTTTTATTTGCCAGTGAAAGATACTGCTTCACAAAGTTGGGACTATGGAAGGGAAGCAGTGATGGTGATTATCTTTGGTTGTTCACCTTGTGAATGTTCCCATTGCTGCGCATGTCCGTGTTAACGTCAGAACTCTGCAGCATGGCGGTGTCAGATCCGCACAGGGCCGGGGCGCAATGGATGATGCATCTGACTCCAGCTCCCTGTTTGAAATGCAGCTCACAGCTTCTTCACACACCCCAAATAATCTTTCTCATTGTCCTGAAGCGGGCATAAGGTTTGAATTCCCGATCTGCAGGAACGACACTCTTTTCACTGTCTCGCGTCAGTAAATGTCCCTGAGAACATCAGAGTCAAGTCACAGGCTGTCAGAGGAGGGGAAGCTGAAATAGCCCCACACGCTGCTCATGGGAACATTTCACTTTTCCCAACTCACCGCCCCAACCACTGCGGCTCCTGGGAGTGGAGAGGGAACAAACACCAAAACCCAGTCTCAGCTTTGTAAATCTTCAGGAAATAAGAAAACTGTCCATCCCTTCGGGTCTTCCATCCTGGGCTGACAGCCTTGATTTTAAATGGCTGTCCAGTCAGTGCCGATTCGTTTTGGCTGAAAATAATCTTCCTTATCTCATCCCAGCATTTCTTGCTACAGAGAACTGTGCGGCAGAGTTCATGTATATATTTCCTTTATGGTATTTTGTAAATAACATTCGTTTTCTGGTTGTTTGTATCGGGTATTTCAGGTTCATTAGCCGCTGTTTGAGTGTGTTGGGAGGTTTGTGGGCCACCATGATGCTGAGAGGGTTGAGTTGTCTGGACATCATTTCCCAGATGTCTTTAATGTAAAGTAATGTCGCTAGGGTTTCTGCAGACGTTGTGTCCGCTTGTGTCAGTTTGTTGATGTGAAATCGGCACACTGCGTTTATTGGTTAGGCAAAAGTGAGGACTGTAGATGCTGGAAACCAGAGTTTAGATCAGAGTGGTGCTGGAAAAACACAGCAGGTCAGACAGCTTCCGAGGAGCAGGAAAATCGACGTTTCGGGCAAAAGCCCTTCATCAGGAACAGAGGCAGGACGCTTCCAGGGGTGGTGAGATTAATTGGGGGGTGCTGGGCCGAAGGTAGCAAAGAGTACAATAGGTGAATGGGGTTGGGGACGTAGGTGACAGGTCAGAGAGGAGGGTGGAGTGGATAGGTGGGAAGGGAGATTGACAGGTCCTGAGGACAGCGCTCAGTTGGAAGGTTGGAACTCAGGTAAGGTGGGGGGAGGGGAAATGAGGAAACTGGTGCAGTCCACATCGATGTCCTGGGGTTGAATGTATCCGAGGCAGAAGTTGGGACGTTCTTACCCCAGACATCGGGTGGGGAGGGAGGGGCGATGGAGAAGGCCCAGGTCCTGCATGTCCCTGGCAGAGTGGGAGGGGAGGTTGAAATGTTGGGCCACAGGGCGACGGGTGTCCTGGAGATGTTCCCTCAAACGCTGTGACTTGACTCTGCGACGGGGCTCCAGTCTCCCCAATGTAGAGGAGACCGCATCGGGAGCAATGGATACAAGAAACAACTTTGGTGGAAGCCTTCTAAATACCGTGACCCGGGTTCGATTTCCGGGCAGGGAAGCAGTTTTCAGTAGGGCTGTCAAACTTCGCTGTCGTCTCCCTGGTGGTCTAGTGGTTAGGATTCGGCGCTTTTTCCGCTGCGGCCCGGGTTCGATTCCCGGTCAGGGAAGCAATTTGTAGTGTGCTTTTTTGGCTGCTCCTTCTCCTTAAATGCGCTGCAGAGTTACTTATTGGTCTTCGTAGTCACTGGGTGCTGCACAGTGTTGTGGTTCGTTGAAACAGTGTCCTCGTTCAGATTTGTTTGTATGTGCAGGGATGATTACTTCTGTAGCTAAGTACTGGCTTTCCTGCAGAGGCTGTTTTGAATTTATCATTGACTGTTCGCTCTACTGTGACATCTAGAAATGGCACTTTGTTGTTGTTCTCCTCTTTTGTTAATTTTATGCCAGGAAGGAGATTGTTGATGGTGTTGTAGGTTTCCTCTAATTTGTTTCATTTTTTGATGACAGAAGTGTTTCATGGGCGTTTCGTTGTTTTGTTTGTAGGGCTTGTTACTGAATATGAAGTGGGTGGTAAGGCACAGTTCCACGAGGTTGACAGTGTTATCTTTGCTGCTGAAGTTGGTTCTGTGTTTTTGTCTTTAGTTCTTCGAGTAGTGTCTTCAGTTTTCTTTGGCCACGTTGATGTTAATGGATGTGAACAGGGCTGTTATGTCAAAGGACAACATTATTCCATCCTCTTCTATCTTCGTGTCTTTGGTGTTCGGGAATTCTTGGATGGAGTAAATGGAGTGGCATGAATCTTCGACTTGGTGTTTTAGTCCTCAGTGGAGGCCTTTGACTAGTCTGTATATTGGTGTTCCAAGTTGTGAGACTATGGCCTGAGGGGGGCTCCTAGTTTGAAAAAGAGGAGAACAACAATAAACAGCATTCTTCGATGTCACAGTAGAGCGAACAGTCAATGGGGAAATTCAAACTAGCATCTACAGAAAAACAACACACACAAACCAAATACTTAACCACAGAAGCAATCATCCCAACACCCACAAACGAAGCTGCATCAGGACATTATTTCAACGAGCCACTACACACTGCAGCACAGAGAAACGACGAACACCACAAGAGAAAAACGTAGATAAGCTTATCTCTCCATGCTTCAGGCTCACTGCCTTTATTCCTGACGAAGGGCTTTTGCCCGAAACGTCGATTTCGAAGCTGCTTGGATGCTGCCTGAATTGGAGTTGCGAAGTTATGTTGTGGCTGTACAGGACATTGGTGAGACCACTTTTAGAATATTGTGTGCAATTCTGGTGTCCCTCCAATCAGAAGGATATTGTGAAATTTGAAAGGGTTCTGAAGCACCAATGGGTCCACAGAGGGGAAGAGGCCCTTCTACTGCCCTGAATGTGGGAAGGCCTTCAGTGACTCCTCTGCCCTGCTGACGGGCCAGTTGGCCCACACCTTGGAAGGCTGTTCTCCGGCCCCAAGTGCGAGATGGCCTTCAGCAGTTCTTCCCATCTGTTGAGACACCAGTGGGTCCACACTGAGAGGCCGTTCTTCTGCCCAACTGCAGGAGGGGCATTGCTCTTTCCTCCGATGTACTGGCCCATTGGTGTGTCCAAATGGTAGAGAGGTCGTTCAGTTGCCCTATGTGCAGGAAGGCCTTCAGCAATTCCTCGGCCCTGCTGAGGCACCAGTCTATCCACACCGGGGAGAAGCCATTCTCCTGCCCCGAATGTGGGAAGGTCTTTACCTGCTCCTCCACACTGCTGAATCACCAGCTGGACCACACGGGCGTGTTGGGGGTTGGGGGGGGGGGGGGCAGTGGCGGAGGGGCGGAGGCCATTCTGCTGCCCTAAGTGTGGGAAGGCCTTCAGCAATTCCTCTGCCCTACTGAAGCACCAATGTGCCCACACCTGGGAGATGCCCTCCAGCTGGACCGAGTGTGGGAAGAGGTTCATGTTTTCCTACAACTTGCGGAAGCACCAGCGGGGGCACCAGCGCTCCCAGCAATCAGATCCGACCAGTGATGATGCCTTCAGTCACCTCCCAGGTCTGAACCTCCTGCCATTTCTGACAGTGGGTGCAGTGGGAGAGTCGGTGGGCTGTTTTAGTCTTCTGCTGGACTGCAATTGCCTTCCCGACACCCCACAATCACAACTCCATGGTGGTTCAGGGTTAGCACTGCTGCCTCATGGCACCAGGAACTCAGGAATAATTCCCCCCTTGGGAGTCTGTGTGCAAGTTATGGAGGATAGGATAATGGATCTGAGTGGGTTAGTTTTCCGAAGATCAGTGCAGATCTGTTTGGCTGAAGGACCAGTTTCCACATTGTGGGGGTTCTATGATTCTATGAGCTTTGCCTTCAGTGGACACTGTTGCTCATTGAGCTCGGGACTGCACATTGCCAATGAAATGAACCAGAGAAACCTAAGACCGCAAGACCATCGGAGAAGAAGTTTGGCCTACTCTGCCATTCGTTAGTAACACAAGTATTGGATGAGATTAGCTACAGTGTGGAAACAGGCGATTTGTCCCAACAAGTCCACACCGACCCTCCGAAGTGTAACCCATCCAGACCCATTTCCCTCTGACTAATGTACCTACCTCTATGGGCAATTCAGCATGGCCCATCCACATGACCTGCACATCTTTGGTTTATGGAAGAAAACAGGACCACCCAGAGAAACCTCACTCAGACATTGGGGGAAAGTGCAAATTCCTCACAGACAGCTACCCAAGGCTGGAATCAAACCTGGGTCCCTGGCGCTGTGAGGCTGCAGTGGTAATCACTGAGCCACTACATATTGCAACCCGAAGTTGGCAAGCCGGGGGTTGGGAGAATACAGCAAGCCAGGTAGCACCAGGATGTGGAGTCGTCAGCGTTTTGGGTATTAACCCTTCTTCATGACTGAAAGAGTGCCTTATCTATGAGAAAAGATTTACATGAATGTTGCTGGGGGTTGGAGGGTTTGAGCTGCAGGGAGCGGATGAATAGCGTGGGGTTGTTTTCACTGGAGCATCGGAGGCAGAGAAGGGACCTAATACCGGTTATAAAATCATGAGGGGCATTGACAGTGTAATAGACAATGTCCTTTCCTTGGGTAGGGGAGTCCAGAACTAGAGGGCACAAGTTTAGGGTAAGAGGCGAAACAAATTAAAGGGACAACTTCTTCATGCAGAGAGTGGTACTTATATGAAATGAGCTGCCAGAGTATATCGGTCAGGTGCTGTCAAATGGGAGTAGATTAATATAGGATATCAGGTCAGCATGGACAAGTTGGACCGAAGGGTCTGTTTCCATGCTGTACGTGTCTCTGACTACTGGTCCTGATGTAAGTTTAAAATAGAGTCCAAGTACCTTTGAATAGTTCAATCTTGTTGAGCTCACCTCCTGAAAAGTTTCAGATGAATCCCTCTGAGGGATACTGTTAAAACATGCTGAGTTGGACAAAGTATCCCATCAAGTTCAACACAAACCCAGAGTTGAAGAAGTCAGAAGTCAGAACACCAAGGGGACCAAAACTGATCACAATATTCCAGGTGCAGCCTCATCAATGTCCTGTATAACTACAACATAACTTGCCAACATCTGTACTCAGTTCCCTAACTGATGAAGGCCAGTGTGCTGAAACCTTTCTTCACTGCCTTATGTACCGATGTAAACAGAGATATAGGACCTACTTTAAACTGATCCACGATCTAGCTGCTGGGAGCACAGAAGTAGAGAATTGCTGCGTGAGTGTGCTGGGTAGATAACCCAGAGGTCGATGGGTAAAAACCATGTGATTCTATTGCTCAATGTCTCTGTAAGCTGCTTTCATATACAAAGGTTCTCTGTTCTGCATCTTGCCTTTGCATCTGCTTCCCAAAGCTTCTTCAGTGGAGGCGTGGCCGCTGGAGCCCAGGAGTTCAACAACCCCCCAGCGCTGGAGGAAGGTCCGAGCTCCAAGAAGCGCGGGGTACGGCTGGAAGCTGGATTTGCTCAATGCTTGTATTTTTAACTCATTTAAATGGTACCTACTGTATGGGGCTATGGTTTACATTAAAACCGAAGGATCATATCAGAGTGTTTATATTTAGCAGTGGCAGTTGGTAAAATGCACTTTCTGAGGGAGCACTTTCTATGATGCTGCATTTCTCGCCTTCTGCCCTTCCCCCATTTCTTATCTCCCATCTTGATTTTATATTTTTTTGGTCAAATTTAATTTCAGATTAATCAGACTTGCGATTCACTGTGTGCTATTAATTTGTTTGTTCGAATAGTTCAAGTCAAAATTAATGCTGTAATTTAATTTCTGATGTCAGAGTTTGACATTGAATGTGCAGGTGTGAATACCAGTAAGTTGTGAAAATAAATCAAGAACTTGTGGTTTTTAACAAAAAGAGCAGTTCACTGATATTCATGGCATCGTCTCATTTGGGAGTGATGATTCAAATCTGACCAACAAACCGTTTCATGCAGTCATCCAATTGAATAAAAATTTTCTTTAATTTAATAAAAGAAAATAATTCTGGCAGGCTAAGACTTATGCAATGTATTAATAAGATTATGTCCATTGCTCGCAATATGGTCTCAACCACGTTGGGGAAACTGGATGCCAACTAACCGAATATTTCAGGGAACAACTCTTGGACTCTAATTCTAACTGACACACCGCCCTGTGGCTAAACACTTTATCCCACCCTCCTCTAGCTTATCTCTCCACGCTTCAGGCTCACTGCCTTATTCCTGATGAAGGGCTTTTGCCCAAAACGTCGATTTCACTGCTCGTTGGATGCTGCCTGAACTGCTGTGCTCTTCCAGCACCACTCTTCCAGTATTTGGTTTTCAGCATCTGCAGTCATTGTTTTTACCACTTTAACTCCCCCTCCCATTCCACCAAGGACATGCAAGTCCTGGGCCTCCTCCACTGCCAACCTCTTGCTACCCGACATTGTAGGAAAAACACCTCAACTTCTGCTTTAGGACCCTCCAACCACATGGTATCAATGCAGTTTTCATCAGTTTCCTTATTTCCTCTCCCCCACCTTGTCCCAGATCCAACCTTCCAATTCGACACCAACCTCTTGACCTGTCATACCTGTCCACCTTGCTTCTCACCTATTTACTTCACCCTCATCTCTGACCTATCACCATCAATCCCTACCTCCATCTACCTATTGCACTCCCAGCTGCCTTCCCTCCAGCCCCACTTCCTTCCCATTTATCTCTCAGCCCCCTTGGGCCACCCTTTATTCCTGATGAAGAGCTTATGCTCTAAACCAAGACTGTGATGAAGCAACATCCTCAACAAATAGGAAATAGCTCCCAAGTCAGATTTCATTCCCTCTTCTGTTTCCTAGTTTTTTCAGAAATAAGGAATGTCTTTTTCTTCCACTACAAAGTGGTCTTCCCCTTTGCGCTGTCTGAAGTGTTATCCCTCACCACTCCTTCAGACACCTTTTAAGAATCCTTTCAACCTGTTTTTCTAACAATTGTGGAGGTGACCAAAAGCAAACATTTCACTCCTCCTCAATGCCCCATTTCTCCTCCTATGAGCCATTTTGTCATGTTGTCTATGTTACAAGCAGCCGAGTGCACTTGGTTTCTGAATTGAAATTTGGCCATTGAAGTGATCAGGATTAATATTTATCGATGGCTAGCTGTGTTTGCACTAACTGTAATTTTCCATCAATATGATGTCTTTTGTTCCACCAAAACTGGAAACAATGATCTGTCTTTATATTGCAGTCGGATGTAGAAAATCATCCCAGCGATCTTCACGTTATTATAGTTTACTGAGGCCATAACAGCATTACGTGGCAGTTTGATGTGACTAAAACCTGGATGGAAATCTCTAGATAATGTAAAAATATCGGTATAATGTTATTCACACTGCGCTGTCACCAACTGAACGAAGCGGCTGTGTGTTTAAATCCCGTGATGAACAGTTTGTGTTCGACTTCTCACATTGCGGGGAGCTGAGCATTTACCCAAACAATGGGCACACCACCTCCCTGACACAGTGTTCACAAATCAAACTGACAGCAAAGTTTCACATGTGATCGAAAGCTTCTGCAAAGAACTTTCGATATAACCGACGCACGTTGACTGTAGGGAGCTTGACGTGATTTGAACACACAACCTTCTGATCTGGAGTCAGACGCGCTACCGTTGCGCCACAAGCTCACAGGTGGCCCGTGCGCTCTATTGATGCTTAAGGGAAGTGATCGCACTACAATGATTTTACGTTCATGTCTGTTCTGTTTCTCCCCCTTCTCCTTCTGTCTCTCGAAACAATTTCCAGCTCTCTCTCAATAAAAATCTGAAAGAACTGCGGGTGCTGTATATCAGGAACAAAAAACAGGAGTTGCCGGTGACCCTTCCACAGAACAGATGGTGATTGGGAAAATGTCGTTTATATGCAGGAGATATTGTGGGAGGAAGGCGGAGATCAGGACAGAGCCCAAACCGAAGGACAGAAAAAGGAGTTGATAACGATCTGCGTGGAGTGGGGTGGGGGGTGGGAGGGTGAATAACTGTTAATGGACACTGTTCGTGGTTAAGTAGTGTGGAATGACAGACTGTGTGATAACAGGGCTTGACGTGTGCGGCAGGGACGAGGATACCATGGAGTTCAGGCCCTAGAATTATTGAATTCGATATTGGGACCGGAGGGATGCAATGTCCCCAAGTCAAATATTCAGTCCTCTTCGTTCTGCTGGTGCTGGGCTTCGCTGGAACACAACAGCAAACCTGAGACAGAGATGTTGGACAGGGAACAGGGTGGGGTGTGGAATTGGCAGGCAACTGGAAGCTCAGGGTCTTTTTTGCAGGCAGAACGTAGATGTTCTGTGCAGCAGTCACCCAGTTTACGGTTCGTTTTCCCCAATGTAGATGAGCCCATATTGTCAGCAGCAAATGCAGTAGACTGGGTTGTGGGTAGTGCAGGTAAAGTGCTGCTTCACCTGGAAGGTAAGTTTGGCCCCTTGGATAGCGAGGAGGGAATAGGTAAATGGGCTGGTGTCAAACATTCGGCAGTTGCAGGGGAAAGTGCAACTCAACCTGCAAGTTTACTTTGAGAAAATCCTGGACTTGAACTCCCAAGTCTCTTTGCATTTCGGATTTCTGCATTTTCTCCCCATAATCCTTCTGTTCCAACAGTGACTGTCTGGTGTCAGGGCAGCACCAGTGATTTCCTGACATATGGATTGTATTTGGGGATATCAAGGAACGTCAGGAACTGTGAGTATCTCAGGAGCAATCGTTATTGCTGGGGGAGGCAGAGAGGAATGTGGTGTGGTCCTGTAAGCTCCAGAACTTTGATAACTTCATGAGTCAGCAATAACTCTTTCTGGACCAAGAAACGAAAGGGCCAATGAGAAACTGCTCCAAGGGAATTAACAAATAACATACATTAACTATCGCTGGGAAGGAGGAGGCAAAACAATGAGCTGTTTCTTTGGACAGATGAGATAATGGTGTTTAATAACTGTGTGACAGAAGGACAATTAATTCTGCCTGGAGAAGGAAGGCCTTGGCGTAAAGGGGTTAATTGCAGGACAGGCTGTTTCAAACAGGTGGAAAACCCTCAAAGATAAGAAGGCAAGCTACAGACCTGAGGTCTCGAGAGGTGTGGGGAGGTGGTGTCAAAATCTAAAGCACAGCACACTCACGCAGCACTACTCTGCTTCTGGGCTCTCAGCAGCTGGATTCTGCATCAGTTTAATGTAGGTCCTATATCTCTGACAACATCGGTACACAAGGCAGTGAAGAGAGGTTTCAGCACACTGACCTTCATTGGTTAGGGAATTGAGTATAGATGTTGGCAAGTTATGTTGTAGTTATACAGGACATTGATGAGGCCGTACCTGGAATATTGTGATCAGTTTTGGCCCCCTTGATGTTCTGACTTCTTCTACTCTGGGTTTATGTTGAACTTGATAGGATACTATACTTTGTGCAACTCAGCATGTTTAAACAGTTTCTCTCAGAGGGATTCATTTGAAACTTTTGAGGAGGTGAGCTCAACAAGATTGAACTATTCAAAGTTACTTGGACTCTATTTTAAACTTACATCAGGACCAGTAGTCAGAGACACGTACAGCATGGAAACAGACCCTTTGGTCCAACTTGTCCATGCTGACCTGATATCCTAAATTAATCTCGTCCCATTTGACAACACCTGACCCATATACTCTGGCAGCTTATTTCATATATGTACCACCCTCTGCATGAAGAAGATGTCCCTTTTTATATATTTCGCCTCTCACCCTAAACCTATGCCCTCTAGTTCTGGACTCCCCCAGCCCAGGGAAAAGACCTTGTCTATTACCCTGTCCATGCCCCTCATGATTTTGTAACCTCTATTAGGTTACTCCTCTGCTTCCGATGCTACAGTGAAAACAGCCCCAGCCTATTCAGCCTTTCCCTGTAGCTCAAATCCTCCAAACCTCCAACATTTACGTAAATCGTTTCTCACAGAGAAGTCAACCTTTCAGTCCTGAAGAAGGGTTAATACCCAAAACGCTGACTACTCCACATCCTGGGGCTGCCTGGCTTGCTGCATTCTCCCAACCTCCTGCTTACCGACTTCGGGTTGCAACATGTAGTGGCTCAGCCTCACAGCGCCAGGAACCCAGGTTTGATTCCAGCCTTGGGTGGCTGTCTGTGAGGAGTTTTCATATTCTCCCAGTGTCTGCGTGGGTTTTCTCTGGGTGGTCCTGTTTTCTTCCATAAACCAAAGATGTGCAGGTCATGTGGATGGGCCATGCTTAATTGCCCATAGAGTTAGGTATATTAGTCAGAGGGAAATGGGTCTGGATGGGTTACTCTTCGGAGGGTCGGTGTGGACTTGTTGGGATGAATGGCCTGTTTCCACACTGTAGCTAATCTCATCTGTTCTACTTTTGTCTCTAACGAGTAGACTCGTCCGGCCCATTGGCCTAACATCTGCTCTGATGGTCTGGCGGTCTTAGGTTTCTCTGGATCATTTCATTGGCAATGTGCAGTCCCTGGCTCAATGAGCAGCAGTGTCCACTGAAAGCAAAGCTTATAGGATCGTAGAACTCCTACAATGTGGAAAAACAGGTCCTTTAGCCCAAAACATCTGCACTGATCTTCCGAAGACTAACCCACTCAGATCCATTTTCCTACCCTCCATAAACTGCACAGACCCCCAAGGGTGGAATTATTCCTGGGTTCCTGGTGCCATGAGGCAGCAGTGCTAACCCTGAGCTACTATGGGATTGGGGTTGTGGGGTGTAGGGGGGGCAATTGCAGTCCAGCAGAAAACAAAAACAGCCCACGTACTCTCCCACTGCACCCACTGTCAGAACTGGCAGGAGGTTCAGTCCTGGGGGGTGACCGAAGGCAGTGTCACTGGTAGGATCTGATTGCTGGGAGCGCTGGTGCCCACGCTGGTGCTTCCGCAAGTTGCAGGAAAACATGAACCTCTTCCCACACTCGGGCCAGCTGAATGGCCTCTCCCGGTGTGGACACACTATTACTTCAGCAGGGCGGAGGAATTGCTGAAGGCCTTCTTGCACTTTGGGCAACTGAACGACTACACTCAGGCAGCAGAATGGCCTCCCCTCCCCCACCCGTGTGGACCAGCTGGTGCTTCAGCAGTGTGGAGGAGCGGGTAAAGCACTTCCCATACTCGGGCAAGAGAACGGCTTCTCTTTTTTTTTATTTCAAAAATATACTTTATTCATAAAATGATTTGATGGTCTGTACATTTGATCATGCCATACATATGTCCACATTTACAAACACAGATTCGAATTTATCCTTGTCATTTACAATCCTGTGCATTTTTCAATCTTGTACATATATTTGGCTGAGGCATCAGCAGAGCCCAAAAAACATCCGCATGGGCCCCCTGTTCTTCTTTAGGCAGGCCGATCTTACACGGTGGTCTTTCCCCACCGCGCCTTGGCGGCAGCTGCCCCAAGCTTCAGCGCGTCCCTCAACACGTAGTCTTGGACCTTGGAATGTGCCAGTCTGCAACACTCGGTCAGGGTCAACTCCTTCAGCTGGAAGATCAACAGGTTTCGGACCGCCCAGAGAGCGTCCTTCACCGAGTTGATGATCCTCCAGGCGCAGTTAATGTTCGTCTCGGTATGAGTCCCGGGGAACAGGCCATAGAGCACGGAGTCCCGCGTCACGGCGCTGCTCGGGACGAACCTCGACAAGCACCACTGCATTCCTCTCCACACTTCCTCTGCATAGGCACATTCCAGAAGGAGGTGTGTGACAGTCTCGTCCCCCCCGCAGCCGCTTCGAGGGCAGCGTGCGGTGCGGCTGAGAGTCCAGGCGTGCATAAAGGATCTCACAGGCAGAGCCCTTCTCACCACCAGCCAAGCCACGTCTTGGTGCTTGTTGGAAAGTTCTGGCGATGAGGCATTCTGCCAAATGGCTTTGACAGTCTGCTCAGGGAACCGCTCGACAGGATCCGCCCTCTCCTTTTCCGGAAGGGTCTCAAGGACGCTACGTGCTGACCACTTCCTGATGGACTTGTGGTCAAAGGTGTTTTTCCTCATAAATTTCTCCACGAAGGACAGGTGATATGGAACGGTCCAACCACTCAGAGCGTTCCGCGGCAGCGAGGCCAGGCCCATCCTTCGCAACACCGGGGACAGGTAGAACCTCAGTACGTAGTGACACTTAGTGTTTGTGTACCGGGGATCCACGCACAGCTTGATGCAACCACACACAAAGGTGGCCATCAGGGTGAGGGTGGCATTGGGCGTGTTTTTTCCCCCATTGCACCGGTCTTTGTACATTGAGTCTCTTCGGACTCGGTCCATCTTTGATCTCCAAATGAATTGGAAGATGGCCCGGGTAACTGCGGTGGCACAAGTCCTGGGGATAGGCCAGACCTGTGCCACATATAGCAATACTGAGAGTACCTCACACCTGATGACCAGGTTTTTTCCCGCGATGGAGAGCGACCGTTGCCCCCATCTGCCTAGTTTCTGTCTCATCTTCCTGATCCGCTCCTCCCAGGTCTTGGCGCATGCCCCACCCCCCCCGAACCAAATACCCAGCACCTTCAGGTGGTCAGTCCTGACGGTGAAGGGGATAGAAGATTGGTCGGCCCAGTTCCCGAAGAGCATGGCCTCACTCTTGCCTCGGTTTACCTTGGCCCCCAAGGCCCGTTCGAACTGGTCACAGATGCACACGAGTCTGTGCACAGACAGCAGATCCAAGCAGAAAACAGCGACGTCATCCATGTACAGGGAGGCCTTAACCTGCAGGCCCCCGCTGCCAGGAATAGTCACCCCTCTCAGGCTCACATCCTTCCTGATGGAGTCGGCAAATGGCTCTATGCAACACACAAACAAGGCAGGAGAGAGAGGGCATCCCTGCCTGACTCCAGATCTTACAGGGAAGCTATCTGATTCCCACCCATTGATTGAGACTGCACTGACAATGTTGGTGTAGAGTAGTCTGATCCAATTTCCGATTCCCTCCCCAAAGCCCATTTTGGAGAGGACATCCCTCATATATGTATGCGATATCCTGTCAAAGGCTTTCTCCTGGTCCAGGCTGATAAGGCAGGTGTCCACCCCCCTGTCCTGCACGTACGCGATCGTATCCCTGAGGAGTGCAAGACTCTCAGAGATCTTCCTGCCCGGTACAGCACAGGTTTGGTTCGGGTGGATCACCGATCCCAGAGCAGACCTGACCCGGTTGGCGATGACCTTTGACAAGATTTTGTAGTCTGCATTTTACAGTGAGATCGGTCTCCAATTTCTAATTTCCTCCCTCTCCCCCTTCCGCTTGTAGACGAGGGTGATGATGCCTTTCCTCATGGATTCACTCATGGTACCTGCCCGAAGCATACTCACATATACCTCCAGCAGGTCCTGGCCGATCAAGTCCCAAAGAGCGGAATAAACCTCGACCGGTAAGCCGTCGCTTCCGGGAGTTTTATTCTTTTCGAAGGACTCGAGGGCCTTGGTCAGTTCATCCAGAGATAGCGGCTGGTCCAGCCTCTCTCGTGTTCCGTCATCTAGGACCTCCGTGATAGAGGACAGGAACGACTGGGAGGCCGCGCTGTCGGTTGGCTTCGAGTCATACAGGCTGGCGTAGAAGAATTTGCTGATCCTCATGACGTCAGCCTGAGATGACGTTACCGAGCCATCTTCTTTCTTCAGGCTGCTGAGCACGGAGCTCTCTTTGTGCACCTTCTGGAAGAAGAAACGTGAGCACGTCTCGTCCTGCTCCACCGAGCGGACCCTGGACCGGAAGATTATCCTGGAGGCCTCCGAGGCTTGCTGGCCCTTCACCTCCTTGAGGTCCTCCGTGACATCGACCCCCATCGTCTGCAGCAGGAGCAGGTTCTGCATACTTTCCTGGAGCTGGGACAGTTTTCCCCGCCTCTCTCTCGCCTCCTGGACACCTTTGAGGATAAAGAACCTCTTGATGTTCCCTTTTACCGTTTCCCACCAGTCCGCTGGGGACTCAAAGAGGGGCTTCACGGTTCTCCAACCTGCGTAATCCCTCTTGAGCTCTTCGATGTTTCCCGGGGTCAACAGCTTAGTGTTCAGTTTCCACGTTCCCTTGCCCGCCCGCTGTTCGTCCTGTAGGTGGCAGTCGGCCAGCAGGAGGCAGTGGTCAGAGAAGAACACCGGCTTGACGTCGGTGGATCTGACCGAGAGCACCCACTGTCAGAACTGGCAGCAGATTCAGTCCTGGGGGTGACCGAAGGCAGCGTCACTGGTGGGATCTGATTGCTGGGAGCGCTGGTGCCCCCGCTGGTGCTTCCGCAAGTTGCAGGAAAACATGAACCTCTTCCCACACTCGGGCCAGCTGAAGGGTCTCTCCCCAGTGTGGACACACTGGTGCTTCAGCAGGGTGGAGGAATTGCTGAAGGCCTTCCCGCACTCAGGGCAGCAGAATGGCCTCCCCCTCCCCCACCCGTGTGGACTAGCTGTTGCTTCAGCAGTGTGGAGGAGCGGGTAAAGCACTTCCCACACTCGGGCAGGAGAACGTCTTCTCCCCGGTGTGAACGGACTGGTACCTCAGCATGGCTGAGGAATTGCTGAAGGCCTTCCAGCACTTCGGGCAACTGAACGACACCTCCCCCATGTGGACCCACCAATGGTAGATTCACTGAGATATAACTGCGTCATTTTACATATTAAGATATCCCTTTGAATTGCCCACATCCCTTTGAAATGTAATCTCGTTTATTTAAACCTCTTTATTTGCAGAAATACCCGTTAAAATGTCCACGTCCGTTGAAAATGCAGATTTTTCCCTTTAGATATGACGCCGTTCCGTTAGATGTCGGGATATCTGTTTAAATTGAGCCGTGAGCTTTCCCAATGTAGACAGGGCTCCTCGAAACGTGGCAGTGTCCCCCCTGCAGCTGCAGAGTGAGACAGGAGAGTTTGTTTTTGTGAATGAGCAGTTGTAGCGCGAGGTGGCTGTTACTTGGTGACGGTGAGGCTCCCCGGACCCGCCCATCCCCCTGATTTGACGTCACGCGGGGTTGAAGGCGGTTGGGAGGAGAAGTCGCTCGAGCGGGGAAGGGGCGGCCGTTAGGAAAATGGCGCCGTGCGGCCCGGGGCAGACACCCGTCACTGGGCACAGCCGCCTTCCTGGTGCAGCTGCTGTGCCACGGCCACACCGCCCGGCTGTACAGCAGGTAGGAGCCGGTGACCATTCTGGAGGTGGATGGGGTTAAGGGCCTGTTTGGGAACCCGTCGGCCGCCTGGGTGGTGGAGTTCTACTGGTCGTGGGGCGGCCCCTGTGTCAACTCTGGGGCCACCTGGAAGGTACTGGGCCCGGGAGGTGAAAGGTGAGGCAGGTTGGGGGGGGGACGGAGGGGAAGGAATGTGGGGCCTGTCCTGTCATAGTCACATTTTACACTCACTTTCCATCTGCTTTTACTGGGGCTTGTGCTGTTTACCCTCAGTGTTTGTTTAATCCTTGTAATGTTACTTGTGCAATTGCTGAGGGTAGTGTGTAAATACTATTGAAGGAGATTATGCACCAGCATGTCTATGTTCCTCAGTTATTGAAGGGGCAGGACCTGTTGAGAATGGTTAGTAAAGTATGTGGTGCACTAAGCCTTATCAACATGGATATAGTTAGTTATTTGTGAAAGTATATTCTTTATTCTTTAGATTTGGAGATATACAGCACAGAAACAGACCTTTTTGGACCTCCCCATCCATGCTGACCAGCTATCCAAAATTAATCTCGTCCCATTTGCCAGCACTTGGCTCACATCCATCTAAATCCTTCCTATTCAGATGACTTTTAAATGCTGTAATTGTACCAGTCTCCACCACTTCGCCAATTGAGACACAGGCATGGTACAACTTTTCCAGCGTCTGTCTCCTCCCTGGATTCACTCCCATTCCTTTCAGTTGCTCCAAGTCAACAACTGAACCCCAGAATGAAATGTAAATGGAAAAGGGGGATCATTCCAAACATGCACCACCCCGTGCTCTGAATGGAAAACTTGCCCCTTAAATATCTTTTGTATCTTTCTGCTTTCACCCTAAATCTATGCCCTCTAGTTCTGAATTTGACCCCAACACTGGGGAAAAGACATAAAAACATTGAGCAGCCAGACAAATGCAAAAGCTATAAAATATCGAGCCACATAGGGGGAAAAAATTATGGCTCTACCCTTTTTGTTCTCTGATTAGCATTTGTACACCTAAAATCTGTCAAGAACACCAGCATCGCCACAGAGCATATTGTGTACACTCCTCAGTGTCAAGACACATGGCGCATGTTTGCCGGCGTCACCAAAACATTGGGCATGTTCCTTGCTGTCAACAGATAAAGGGCGAGACCTACTTTTGATGGACAAATAAGGAGCACTGGAGGACCGGAAGGAGACTTGTCCTCCTGCCATTCAGATCTCCCCTAGCAGTGAATGCAGAAGGTTGACGAAGCTCCTGCTCTTCCTTCTGAATGAAGATTGAGCTTCACCCCAGACTGCAACTTCCTTCCTCTGTCCAACATCTGAGAGTATGGCACTCTCTTCTCACCCCTTTTTCCATTTATATTTCATTCTGAGGTTCAATTGTTGACTTGGAGCGACTGAAAGGAATGGGAGTGAATCCAGGGAGGAGACAAACTCTGGAAAGGTTGGTCCAGGCCTGTGTCTCAATTGGCAAAATAGACAGACAGGAGATTGTAAGAACGCAGCAAGCCAGCCAGTATCAGGAGGTGGAGAAGTCGACATTTCGGGTGTAACCCTTGTTAAGGACTTGGGGGGGAGGGGCACAGGGAGAACTGCAGAACAATGGTGTGCTGGGGGCAGGGTGATGAATTGGGGAGAAGTGGAGACAGGTAGAGTGTACAACCTGGTTGGTGAATGGGAGGAAGGAATCTAGTTGGTGGCAGGCTGGGAATGGAGTTGGGGGGATGGGTATGCAGGTTATTTGAAATTGGAAAATTCAATGTTGAATCCTCCGGACTGTGGACTGCTCAGGCGGAAGATGAGGCGTTCCTCCAATTTGCGGTTTGGTTTGTTGTGGCAATGGAGGAAGCTAAAGATGGTCATGTCAGACAGGGAGTGGGAAGATGAATTAAAATGGGTGGTGACTGGGAGGTCCGGTCGGCCTTTGCAGACGTGGCTGTGATACTCGGCGAACCGTTCCCCAAGTTTAAGCTCAGTCTCCCCGATAGAGGGAGGACCACAGTTGGCAAACACATGGCAAATACAGTACCCCAATGTAAAGTTAAAGCCTTTGCTGTGAAAATAGACAGAACGGTGTATTGTTTAAATGGTGATATATTGGGATATGGAGAAAGTGAGGACTGGAGATTAGAGTCAAAAAGTGTGGTGCTGGAAAAGCACAGCAGGTCAAGCAGCATCCGAGCAGTAGGACAGTCGAAGATTTGGGCACAAGCCCTTCATCAGGAATGATGCGTGGATGTTCAGAGGGGCATCAGTGTCCTTCTGTGCCAGTTGTCAGACTCGTGCAGCAGGCAATGAGCAAGGCAAGTGGTGTATTAGCAAGATGATCTGGGATCAGAAGTGCGGGTGTCTTCCTGCAGTTAGGGGGTCATTGAATATATTCAAGGATGAATTTGTCTGATTTTTGAACAACAGTGTGTGGATATTTATGTTGTGTGGATGAGGTTTTTTTTGAGTGGTTTGTGTTGGATGCAGGTACAGTAACCACGTTTAAAGTGGAAGGCAAGAAAATAGTTTGAAGACCACGACAGAACAGTTACAGTCAGACAGTGCTTCAGCGCAACTATTCCATGCAGACTATGTTCTCAAACTAAACTATTGCCACTTGCCAGTGTTTGGCCCATCTCCATCGGCACCGTGTCTGTTCATGTACTTATGGA
This sequence comes from Chiloscyllium punctatum, assembly GCF_047496795.1. Taxonomy (NCBI): domain Eukaryota; kingdom Metazoa; phylum Chordata; class Chondrichthyes; order Orectolobiformes; family Hemiscylliidae; genus Chiloscyllium; species Chiloscyllium punctatum. The sequence continues at coordinate 40,478,042 of NC_092774.1, read as the reverse complement.
AATGTCTTTTAAATGTTGCATCTATGCGTGCATCCACCACGTCCTCTTTACATTCACTCCATACATGAACCACTCTGTTTATAAACAAACTTTTCCTGATTCTGTCCACTCTGTGAATTCATTCCCTTTCCTTTCTTTGCTGCAAGTCATAAATTGAAGCCCAGAATGAAAAAATGGAAAAGGAGTTGAGAGGAGAGCGCCGTACTCACAGATGGTTGACAGAATAAGGAGGTTGCAGTCTGGAGCAAACTCAATCTTCATACAGAGACAGCGAGCAGCAGGAGCAGCTTCCAACGTCTGCATTCAGACAATAGGAAGGCTCTGATTGGCAGGAGAACCAGTCACCTTCTGGTCCGCCAGGGCTCCTGACTGGCCTCTTACACCACCATGTCTCCCAATAATTCAACTTTCAAAGAATTATGTACCCGATTTGGAGATGCCGGTGTTGGACTGGGTTGAATGGAGTTAAAATTCACAGCACCAGGTGATACTCCAACAGGCTCATTTGTAAGCACTAGCTTTTGGAGTGCTGCTCCTTCATCAGGTGGTTGTTTCTTATGATCCTGCTCCACAAACACCCAATAAAGAAGCTCGTGCTTCCAAATAAACCAGTTGGATGATAATCTGATGTCGTGTGATTTTTAACTTTATGTACCTGAACTCTTCCCCACCCCATGTCTCTGTTCTCCAACACGTCGCAGGGCTCTATCATTAACTGCACAAGTCCTGCTCTTCCTTGTTTTACCAAAATAAAACCCCTTGCCTTCATCTGTTGCTCTTTCAGACACGTGCGCGCGCACACACACACACACACACACACACTGTCTTACAGGCTTATACTTCATCAAGCACACACTTCATTAGCATGCACAAGTCAATGGAGTGAATTTGCTTTGGCAGAATTATATTTGCAGATATATTTAATTTTGCTCAAAAAGCACACAAACTGTAGGCAGTCAATCCATATAATATTTTATAAATTTCTAGTTTGGTTAATAGAACCAATCTGATTCAAGATTGGGATACAGACTCGAACCTCACACCTTTTGTGCAGTATCTGAGCTGAGATATCACCTATTTTTATAAAACCTTAAACTATCTCGAGAAAGTAAATTAAAAGTAGTTGTGGAGTTTATGTATTGATGAACTGAAACCTGCAATTAAGGAAAATAAAGAACAATGAAAGCATAGGAAAGATTAAAGCATGAAGACCACTGGCAATCTGTGGAAGGCAAGATAGGATAAGCATAGTGGAATTTCCTTATACTAATTAGCAGAGTAAGGTTAAGACTGAAAGGTCACTATGGCGAGATGAGATAACACAAGTAATAAAGCAAGTTTCTCTGTTAAGTGTTATTATGACAGGATTGGGACAATAAGTATTTGGGACATGACATTAAGATATCTAATTAATAGTTAATAGAGTCAGCTTGAGACAGGAGACTATTGTGACAGATGGAATAGCTAAATATCTCTCATGACAGGCTAGTCTGGAATACAAAGATCACTGTGGCTGAGTTAGCAATAAATATCTAACCGTGACATTAGAATAACATTAAGTAGAATGTACAACTAAAGAGATAATGGGAACTAACTTCACTGGTTTATTGTATGGCGAGAGTGAGGTACTTTGATTAATATAGTTGGACATGATAAGCTAACAGAAACATGATAAAAATGATATAAAGATCCACGGACCCTGAGGTTCGGGGGAATTCAAGAATCTGCTTTCTCAGTGTCACGGTTTTTTGTTTGCAAATAAAAGACCGACTTCTTGAAGAACTCTCTGCATCTCCTGGTGGTTCTCTACATTTTCTCCACAACAAATTTGGTGCTGCGAGCAGGGTTGTGCAGAGACCCACCTGGACAGAGGGCGGTAGTAACAGGGTGCTTGTTGGTCCACCGGGGGCATTCCCAAGACTGACAGAATAAGAGTACCCAACAAAAGAACGTTAGCATTTTTGCTGTGAATTCGGACTATATTCTGTTGGCTTCGAGTGGTCCTAGGGAACTCAGATGCAGGAACCTGCCGGAGGGTGTCTCCGATCCAAGATCCAAAGGCGAGGAGTAAATTGCAACTGATGGAGACGTGGAGAATAGGTCAAGAAAACTGCGTAGTGGGGTAAGGGGTGAGTAAGAATAGAACGTCGCAATTGTTGAGTAAAAATTCCATGTGGTGTATATAAGACCCGAGAAATAGATAGGGCAGAATAAAGAAGGGGAAATTGTTTTACTGGAGGCACTGATGGACCTGTTTAGAAAATTGGCAGATTGGCAGTGGATGATTAAAAGTAAAATAGCAGAGAATAGTCATAGTGTTATATTGTTACTAGACTGTTTTAGATAAGGCCTGTAGGATAATAGGATTTTTGGAAATGAACAAAGGGTCTGTTTAAGTAAGGCTCTGGGTGACAGCAATTGATTTAAAGCAGAGTTATTGGCTGTTAGCAGCAAAGCTCTGTATGTGTGAGAGCAGGAGCAGCTGTAGCTTGCAGAATGTATGTGTATATGTGTCTGTGAGAGAAAAAGAGAGCTTATAGTTTAGTTATTGTGATCTGATTTGTATGCATAATTGTTTGTGGTGGTTAAATGTTTATTTTGATTTTATTTTGCACTGTAAGAATTTAAGAGTTATTTTTTGAGAGAACTTTCTCAAAAAACAGTTAGTGATTGGTGCATTTTGAAGATGCAGTGTTAGATTGATTTAGGCTGAATGAATGAGAATAGGTTGTTTGTATTAACTAGCTGCAACTGAGGACGTTTAGAAACTGATAGATTGGGAAGGGACAATTGCAAGTTATAAAGTTAGGAATTGCTTATATTATTGAACAAAGCACTATTGGACTTGAATGGTATAAGCAAGTGATTTATGAGAGCAAAGACAATACATTAGTTGGACTGAAATATATCGTAGAATGGATAAAGGGACTGCAGTTGAGATACTGAGTGAGAAATTTCCAATGGCAAGAATTGATATTGTAAAAATTTCAGAGAAATGGGAAAAAAGAACTAAGGATTTATTGACTAAATGGTGAAAAAAAAGGTACTTTTGATTAACATATGTGCAATGAGATGGAAGGATTAATTAAGAACTATAAGCCGCAAGATAAATCTAAAAATAAAAACCAAAAAAGGGATCAGGAGATGGAAATACTGAAACTTTTCAGGAAAGAGGGTGAGGAACTGAAAGTAGCTTGTCAGGCACATGTGGTGACCAGGAAAGCTGCAAAACAACAAGCTGAGCAGTTACGGGAAACAGGAATCGGCTCCCCCCACCCTCTCTATACCCAGATGTGGAGGAGTTGAATAGACCTCCTCCCTACTTGAATGAAGAGGCATTGAAGCAGTGTCCAGTAATAAAGGGAACAGTAGAAATAGAGGGACAGTTAGAATGGGATGGAAGTGCTGAAGACAAAAATGAACTGAGGGAAAGAAGAGAAAGAGAAAAAAGGGACATGCAGGAGCAAATAGAAGCTATACAACGAGAGCAAGAAGAGCTGAAACATGAGATTAGTGTGATGCGTGGGCTAAGGGAACAAAAAGCAATTGAGGAATACTCATTGTGATATGAAAGGAGGGCTGAAGAGAAAAGCTGTGAAAGTGACGCAAAACAAGCAGAAAGGGATGATGAGAGACCAGGAAAGAAAAAGGTCCCAGTATCTAAAGAATGGGAGAAATTAGAAATAGCATTGCACTCAGAGCCCGAGGGAGAATTATTGAGAAGTAGTGTTGGTAAAGGGAAAAGGGGCGAACAAGGAAGGATGCTACCGCTCCTTATAAAAGAGGGGAGAAACCCACCCTACATGCCTTGGGGAACTCAGGATCTGGAAAGACTGAAGAATGCACTGCCAAGTTTACATGAGGGAGCAGGAAAGTGAATCAGGGCTTTTGAAGATGAAACCACAGGGCGATTGCTGGCTATAGGAGACTTGAAGGCACTGGTGAGGTTGGTAGGGCTCCCGAAAGTTAAAGGAAATAATGGTCCGAACCCGCTTGAAAAGTGCAGCAGACGATCCAATGATTGACAGGGTCGGGTTTGATCAAGTGAGACAGAATGTATGGCAGGCCTTAAGAGACTGTTATCCACCCAAAATGGACCCCCAGGCTCTGAGAGGGGATCCACTAGGAGAAAGTGAAAACCCGGCTGCCTACTTGGAGAGACAGTTAAAGAAATGGAGGCTGGAAACAGAGCAAGACATAGATTCTAATCAGTTGCTGACCACAATGTTCTGAAATTCCATCAGAGGCAATGCCCTCCCAAGTCTGGTCAAGGCTGGAGGAGGTGGTGGGTCTGACATCATCAATGAGCCACCAGGAATTGAGAGATCATGTAGCTCATGCAGCTGAAAGGTTTCAAAAAGTCAAAGAGAAACTGTTTAAACAGCAGGAGGAGGTGCAAAGGAAGCTGGCGCAAATGCAGCTCGAAGAGCTTAAAAAGAAAAAAAAAGACTAAAATGGTGTTGCCAGTAAGAACCGACACAACAATCAACATTGGCGTGAACCAAGTGCCAGCGCAAGGGGGTTCCTATCAGGTAACCAGACGGGGGCCAGAAAGTCCCATGCCAGCAATTGAGGGTTTTAAGAGAAACTTTCTTGCAGGTGACTTATCCGGGGCAGGGCAGATTTAAACAACAGCCGAAACAGAACTGGAGTCCCCAAGGACTGGGACCTATGAATGGTACATGATAAATAATCAGGCTCAAGGCGGGCCAGAAATGATGTGAGGGAGATTCCATCAACCAGGCCACTTTAGGAGGAATTGCCCTTATTGGACCGGACCCCCCCTGCCCTACAGTGGGCCTAGATGGCGGGAATCCCCAGTGCCCACTTCCCAGACACCTACAGGCCCTTATGGGATGTGTTAGGGATGCCCTGACAACCTGGGTGGGAAGGGGCACTACCCTCTAGTAGCAAGAACCAGTAATACAAGTTAATATCGAGGGGTGGCAGACACCGGTGATGATAGATACTGGAGCTATGTACACTTGTGTACAGTCGCGGTGTGCCTCTCACCTTTCCATGTCAAGTCAATTTGTTAAAACTGTAGGGTTCTCAGGGAAATCACAGTTAATCCTATTTACAGCTCCAGTACTGTGCAGTAAAAGTAGCAATTTTTTCAAAACAGGTCAAGGTCAAAGTGTAACCCCTCACTTTCTTGATTATTGGTCACCACTGAGTTGTCCCTTGGTAATTGGATCCTTGGTACAGCCTTATCCCGGAGGAAGTATTGCCTCACTCAGCAATTTCAACCTATATCCAAGTAAGTTGTATGAGCAGCGTAGAGTCAACCAGACTGCTGTGGGTCTGGAGTCATGTGTAGGCCAGACAGGGTAAAGGATGCAGCTGGGACGATGTTCTCTAATAACTGCTCAAGTCTTCCCTAAAAAAGAACTGAGTGAATCAGATGGGGGTTTTCTTCCACCCCGACCTCACCAACGATGGTTTCATCTTTAGATTCTGAACTCCAGATTTCTGACCAAATTCCAATTCCACCATCTGTCGCGGGGGGAATCGAACCCGGGATCCCTGGAACTGGGTTGATAGTCCAGTCGATAATGGCACTCAGCCGTAACTCCTTCAATCCCCCTGTGATGGCACATGAACTCGCTGGTGGCTCTGCAAGTGGGAGGAGCGGGTGAAGGCCTTCCCGCACTTGGGGCAGCTGAAGGGCCTCTCCCCCGTGTGGACCCGCTGGTGGGCCAGCAGGTTGGAGACCTGGGCAAAGCTTTTCCCGCACTCGGGGCAGCTGAAGGGCCTCTCCCCGGTATGGACCCGCTGGTGCCTCAGCAGGTAGAAGGAATCGCTGAAGGCCTTCCTGCACTCAGGGCAGCTGAAGGGCCTCTCCTCCGTGTGGACCCGCTGGTGCCTCAGCAGAGAGGAGGAATCACGGAATGCCTTCCCACACTCAGAGCAGCGGAAGGGCCTCTCCTCCGTGTGGACTCGCTGGTGCCTCAGCAGGGTGGAGGAATCACGGAATGCCTTCCCACACTCAGGGCAGCTGAAGGGCCTCTCCCCTGTGTGAACCCGCTGGTGGGTGAGCAGATGGGCGGAATTGCTGTAGGCCTTCCCGCACTCGGGGCAGCTGAAGGGCCTCTCCCCCGTGTGGACCCACTGATGCCTCAGCAGGTAGAAGGAATTGCTGAAGGCCTTCCTGCACTCGGGGCAGCTGAAGGGCCTCTCCCCTGTGTGGACCCGCCGGTGCTTCAGCAAGTCAGAGGAATCACGGAATGCCTTCCCACACTCTGGGCAGTGGAAGGGCCTCTCCCCTGTGTGAATCCGCCGGTGCCTCAGCAGGGTGGAGGAATCGCTGAAGGCCTTCCCGCACTCGGGGCAGCTGAAGGGCCTCTCCCCTGCGTGGACCCGCTGGTGGGTCAGCAAGCTGGAGGAATTGCTGTAGGACTTCCCACACTCAGGACAACTGAAGGGCCTCTCCCCTGTGTGGACCCGCCGGTGGGTTAGCAGGTGGAAGGAACTGCTGAAGGCCTTCCCGCACTCAGAGCAGGGGAATGGCCTCACCCCCATGTGGATCTGCTGGTGCCTCAGCAGGTTGGAGGCCTGGGCAAAGACCTTCCCACACTCTGGGCAGCTGAAGGGCCTCTCCCCCGTGTGGACCCGTCGGTGGGTCAGCAGGTTGGTGGAATTGCTGAAGCCCTTCCCGCAGTCAGGGCAGGGGAATGACCTCTCCCCAGTGTGGCTGCGCCGATGAATCTCCAGGGCAGACAGGAAATGGAAGCCTTTCCCACAGTCGCCACACTTCCATCGTTTCTCCACGGGGTGGGCTTCCTCAGGTTTCTCCATGGCCGAAGTTTCAGCCACACACAAATGCGTGTGGAGCCCCTACCTACCGTGAATTCCTCTTTCCAGGCTGTATAACTGCTTCAGGCGCCACACTCAGTGCACTGCAATAGTAGGGTCTCTCATCTAGTCCCACTGATGCTGAAAACATGCTCAAACAGGAACCAAACAGCTTTGCTCCTTCTCACAGAATCATAGTTGAAAACCGTTGTGGTGCCGATGGATTGATTGAGTGACTGTCAGACATTGACATCAAAGTGAGGACTGCAGACGCTGGAGAGTCAGTGTTGAAAAGTGCAGCGCTGGAAAAGCACAGCACGTCAGGCAGCATCTGAGGAGCAGGAGAGTCGATGTTTCGGGCATAAGCCCTTCATCTGTTGATTTTGAAACTTCCGTCTTCAGATCTTCAAATATTCTGTAAAAAGATATTACAAAGGTCATCACTGCCAGCCCAGGGTAGAAATTCTGAACAAGTAATTCTACTTTCTGTGGAATATTCTTTTCTTTTGTTATTCCACAAAAGTGAAAGCACCATCCCACTCTCTCTCCCCCTATGTTCTCACTCCGCTCTAACTAATTCTCCTGAAGGTGCTGATTCAGGATCTTACACGGGCAGAAAAGCAAACACGCCAAGACTGACTTCTCTCTGAATTTTGTTGGTGGGGGAGGGGGGGAAAGAGTCAAGTCTTCAGCAGAGCTGAGAACAGACTAACATCGAGATGCCTTTTAACTGTTGTAATTACATCAGTCGCCACCCCTTCCTCTGGCAGTTCGTTCCACACATGTAACATCCTCTGTGTGAAAAGGTTGCCCCTCAGGTTCCTTTCAAATCATTCCCCTCTCACCTCAAATGTATGCCCTCTAGCTTTGGACTCCCCTATCCTGGGGAAAAGACTTTAAGTACTCACCCTATCCATGCCCCTCACAAACGTCTATAAGATCACCCTTCAGCCTCCGATGCTCCAGGGTAAATATTCCCAGCCTATTCAGTATGTTGCTGTAGCTCAAACCCTCCAAATCTGGCAACAGTCTTGTAAATCTTTCAAAGTTTCATACGTTTCCTATAGCAGGGAGACCAGAACTGAACACAGTATTCCAAAAGTGGCCTAACCAATGCCCTGCACATCCACAACAGAACCTCCCAGCTCCTGTACTCTCTGCTGTGACTAATAAAGTTGAAAATGTGGTGCTGGAAAAACACAGCAGGCCAGGCAGCATCCGAGGAGCAGGAGAATCAACGTTTCGGGCATAAGCCCTTCTTCAGCTCATTCCTGAATAAGGGCTTATGCCCGAAACGTCGATTCTCCTGCTCCTCGAATGCTTCCTGGCCTGCTGTGCTTTTCCAGTACCACATTTTTCAACTCTGGTACTCCAGCATCTGCAGTCTTCACTTTCTCCTAGTCTGACTAATAGAGGCCAGCATACCAAATGCCTTCTTCACTATCCTGCCTACCTGAGACTCCACTTTCAAGGAACTATGTCTCTTTGCTCTGCAACACTCACCTTAACTGTGTCAGTCCTGGCTGGATTCGCTTCACCTTATCAACACCTCAAGGCCAGGAACCTGGAACATTTGAGTTCCTTTCCATATATGGAGTTGTTTTTCTCATTCCTTGACTGATATGATAGTTTACTGGTCTTGTACGTTTGCTGTTAGGTCGGTTTAACTTTACATTTTTCTCTGCCTGTCTGCAAAGTCAGGCCCTTACTTCTTTGTTTCCCTATGCTTTTATAGATTTCACAATAAATGTTAATTTTCCATCACACCAGCTAGGTACCTTTTAAATGCTGTAATTGTACCAGCTACCACCACTTCCTCGGGCAGCTCATTCCTTACACGCACCATGCTCTGAATACAGGAATTGCCCCTTAGGTTCATTTTAAATCCCACCCTCACCCTGCACTTATGACCCATTCAGGGAAAAGACCTTGTCTATTTACCCTATCCATGCCCCTCATGATATTATATAAGTTTGTAGGGTCACCCTCAGCCTTTGGCGCTCGAGAGAAAACAGCCCCACCCGACTGAGCTCAAACCCTGATAACATCCTTGTCAATCTTTTCAGAATCCTTTCAAGTTTCACAACATCCTTCCACTAGCATAGAGACCAGAACTGCACACACCATTCCAAAAGTGACCTAACCAATGTCTGGTGCAGCTACAACATAACTTCCCATAACTCTTATAAGTAGAGAATTGGGAAAGTTTTCAAAATCCACAAAAGACAACCGGGAAAGAATGGAGGGACAAACCGAACTTTTGAGGGTCAGCTTGGACATCAGGGCGGGGGAATGGGAAGGAAGCTGAATGTGCTGGAGCCAAGCTGGAGGAAGAACAGAGGATGCAAAACCGGTTTGAAGCTGCAGTGAGGAATATCGCATGTGCTGTACTTGTACCTGTTGCAGTTACTGGTGGGAATCGCATTTTAAAAAATAAAAACAAGAACACTATCTACCCCTCCACCTTCCCAACGTCGATCCTTCTGTTCCGCGGTGTGACGTCAATAAAGAGGGGCGGGGCGAGATCGTCAGCGGGCTTCCGCGCTACGCATGCGCTGCCCTGCAGCAGAAGGGGTGGAGAACACTGTCCAAAAACCCCTTCACTTCAGAGAATCTCCACAGTGTGGAAGCAGGCCACTGGGCCCTACGACTCCATACCGACCCTCCCAAGGGTAACCCATCCACACCCATTCCCCTACCCCCATTGCTCTACATTTAACCCTGAGTAATGCATCTTACTTGCACATTCCTGGACATTATGCTTAATTTAGCAAAGCCAATCCACCCCAACCTGCACATCCCTGGGCCCTGTGATTAATTCAGGTGGTTGTGGCATATAAGATCATAATGTGGGAGATTAGAAATGTTGTTTTTGCAAGTGGGGGTGGTGGGGTGTTAATTCTTGTAGCATGTAGCATACTTAAGGCTAAGACTTTAATGAATATAGAAAATAGTTTTAAGCTAGGAAATAACTTTAAAGTGTTGTAGTTGACCACAAAAAGAAGCAACAGGGCATTTCACAATAAAGCTTATAGTATGATAAGAGAAACTGGATAAAAGAACAAGCTGTAACAAACAAGGAACAAAGAATGCAGACAAGGACAGCAGGATGGCCAGATAAGAAAATAACTAAGAAGTGAGGTAATCGGCTTATGATAGGATGAAAAAGGGAGGCATGATTCCGCAACTTGTAAATTAAATAAGAATGCTCTGTTTTCGCGTGCATTTCTGCTTGATTGCAGAAGCGTCCAGTTCTTGCAAGGCTGTAATAAATTGGTCTTGTTTCCAAGGCTTTGTCTCAGGCTGATTGATTTGTCAGTGAGTTCTGTTTCTCACAATAAGACAGAATTTATAGCAAAACGTTACCATATCCTGCCACTGAAATGGTATATTGAACTAACCTGGATTGTTAAGTCTTTCACCTTTTCGAATGGGTTGCAGGTATCATTACAATGTAAACTCCAGAATTTCTTGTACATTATCTTCTTGAAATAACAAGGTTTTGTAGCAAAAGGTGACAATGTTTTATGATTTACATACAAAAGAACTGAAACCAACATGGTCATTCTAACAGATAAGAGACTGAACAAACATTCCAGATCTTTTTCAATATATAATTTCTGTTACATTACACTGTAAACTTTGGTATAAATTCTGTGTCTTACAATCTTATACTCCACAAACACCTGATGGACCTGTACTCTTAAAGCTAGTGCTTCCGATTAACTGTAACCTGGTATTGTGTAATTTTTAACTCTGCAAATAGACATTCACTCCCATGGACTTATGTGTGCGCATATGTGCATGACAGAGAGAAAAGTCTACATCAGTGCTGTACGTCTCTATGTCTATTTGATAACAGATGCTTTATTTCTGTTTATGTAAATAGTGTAGTAAATCTTAGCTAGGTACTAATATTTAGATGTGTGAGAGAGAGAGAGAGTTCCTCAAGTAGGGCACCATAAGAATCCTGGGAGATCCCTATTTCTGGATTACTTCCTAATGAACAAACATTAAGCACGATCGCCTATTTATTCCTCATTTTGTTCCATTATTCTTGTTTTATTCCCTGCAAGGATGTGGGAGAATTGTTAGATTTGGTTCAGCCATTTTGTCACATATTAAAAGCCTGGAAACCATTTTGACTCTCATCTTAGTGCCTGCTTGCTAAAGCTTATGGTTCCCAGGCTAAGCGGAGGTGGTTGGCCTGCAGCTGTACTGCTCCCTGAAACAAATTCTTTCTATCCCCCAGGAGTCAGGCAGGAGATATCCTGGTCCTGCCAGGTCTTCTTTGAGAAAAGAAATATAGAAGGTACTTGCTGCTTCTGTTGTGTCCAAAATAAAAAGGAAAGCTGGCCAGGGACAAAAATGCTGTTAGAAATGCTAATACAATTCTCGCTACTCAGCCACAAGATACTAGGTGAATACTCAACAGGGTCCTAGCATCTGGACATAATGTTGCTGAGAGCACTTGTGCTTTACAAAGTTAGTAATAATGAATTTGCTTGCCCCAGGGTTTTGAGTTGAAACCCTATTTGATAAACCCTGCACTCACACTGAGGTCCATAGCATGCTTCAAGAGGTCCCCGATCTGTTCAAGTGCCCAACATTAGTTTTAATTGCAGAGTAGAAATCTGCAGTGAGTATAATTGCTCGCTTCAGGATGTCCAGACTTGAATGAATTCGACATACAGGACACATTGGGCAACTATTAAAGACGCCGTTGTACCTCCCCTGGGTTGTGGACTCATGCAGAGAAACATACAACTTGATTGAAAAGAGTGTTCGATTTGCAAATAGAATGGCTGAGAGGTATTTAGAGTTTGCACACTTGGTTAAGCAACTATGCGTCACAGCCAGGATTTATGAGGCTCAACTCCCTAACTTGGACTGTTCTGAAATGTGAGTGCCTCATTACCCTTGGAAAGAAGGAATAAACAAAAGCTTACAAACAGATATGAAGAAAGTTGGAGAATGTTACAGAGAGAGAGGTGCGTAGGGAGGGGGGGAAAGGGCCTAGGCAAGCAGAGAGGGGCGCAGGCAGGCAGAGAGAGAGAGAGGCGCAGGCAGGCAGAGAGAGAGAGAAGGCCGTGCAGGCAGACAGACAGACAGGGAGAGACTGCCTCAGTGCCAACACCCTGCAGCTTGCAGAAAGGTTAACACTTTGTAATCTGGTTTGAATGCACATTCGCCTGGGTCTGACACTGAAATCACAGGGGAAGCCCCTGCTGAAGAGCACAAACTATGGTCTCAAATAGGGTACTCCCTCTACACCCAAACCAAAATCTGGGTGACCCCTGCTGGACTGGTTTGTGTTCCTTCTTTGCTGCTGCCTATTTTAGTTGATTATATGCATTATTGTACACACTTGGGCAAGGAGGGAATGGTTAATACTCTGTTACAAACTTGGTGGCACCTGGATTTTCAGAAAGCAGCGAGGAAAAGAGCTGAAGTGTGTTTAACTTGTAAATTTTAATTTGATCTTTCTGCCTTTCACTAACTATGTTTGATTGGGCCTGATAACCTCTAGTAAACGGGAATTACACTTTCATGCTTTTCTGTATACACAGTAGGTCAACCACTCCAGCTGCTGAGTATGTGCCCATTATCCCCATCCATCCCGAACTCGTACCAAGTGAGCCCTTATGGAGTTTGAGCAACTTGCAGCTTTCTTTCCCCCTGCCTTTGGAACTGCTTAACTGGAAATCAAAGTCACCCCACAGACAATCCTGCGCTCGGCTCAGTTCACTGTTGTGGCCCTCCTCTCCAGCGATCTCTCAGATGCCGGGATTTCCCCCTTCCTGATAATGATTCCCAATCCCTGGAGCTGTCTGTCCCTGTCCTTACTAAACCCGAGGACTATCTGTCTGATCTCCAACCACCACTCCTTGACAATCCCCCTTTTGCTGACACCCACACGCTCTTCTTTTTAATAAAAAGGAGGGACTGTGGGAGAATTTGACCAAAATTGCCACAAAACTACGTCAAAGTCATTTTGTCACGAAGCAATGTTTGCAGTAAAATGTAGCCTGTTAACATAATGTTGTCTGAGCCCTGGCTAAGGAATTCTGTTTTGATAGCCTGACCTTGCAGCTGCAGGCTGTCTCTGCTCCTCGGGCCATTAGACTGTGCTGCTTCATAGAATGATGGATTGGTTCTCTCTGTCCCTTATCAGTAATTTGAGCTGAGCTGAACCTGCAGAATAAGATAACATTCAGTTTCGTAAACATTAAGAAGTGTAGGTCTGGACAATGTATGTGAACCTTACAACTGCCCCTCAGTTGCATAATTAATGGAGAGTGGGGCTTGTGTTTTACTATAAAACTTGTAAAATTCTGTATTTTATTGGAATACATCAGATTTTGTTTTGAACTAAGAGATATTTTCCAAGGTCTCCTCTCCTGACTACTTTGCTTTAAACAATCTGGCACACGAGTTACTTGCCCCAACCATACTAATAGTTACATCGAAGGGAGAGAGAATTCCTCAAGTAGGGCACTATCAGAATCCTGGGAGAGCCCTATTTCTGGTTTACTTCCTAATGAACAAACAGTAAGCACGAGCACCTATTCATTTCTAATTTTGTTCCATTTTTCTTCATTGATTCCCTGCTCTGACTACACTCTTGTCTGGTTGATTAACAAGCTGGGAGATTGTGAGTTGGGTTTCAATTGAGTGAATGTTTTATTGTTCTGGAAGGTGTAAAAGGGGCTTGAAAGCTTCAGCAAAAATCCAGCAGAGCCGAGAACAGACTGACATCTTACTTTGTGCAAACAAGGAGATCAACAGAGGACAGAGAAATCAGGCCCTAAAACCCGAGCTGGCACCAGGCTACCCTGTGATCAGTGCTTTGATTAACAGTGCCAACCCTCTACCTTTACCCCGCCTCCCGTATGACTACCCCCTCGATATTCAGGATCCAATCCTTGTCATCCTGAAGCCATGTCTCTGTAAGGAGTCTCCGATCATAATTGTTCTCTTCGGTGTGTGCAGTCAATTCATTCACTTTTGTTACAATGCAGCACACATTCAGAAACATTGAAACTAAAAACAATTTTTGTGATCTTTAGAATCCAGTTTTGATTGCTGGAATATTTACTCTCCTTGTCCCTTTCTATCGTTCCGATATTTATTTTCCACATCACTACATTGCTCACTGGCCTAGATTTGGATTGGCTATGCTAAATTGCCTATAGTGTCCAGGGATGTACAGGTTAGGTGGGTTAGCCATGGGAAATGAAGGGTTATAGTTTCATAGTAATAGAAGCAGGAATAGGCCATTTGGCCCATCCAGCCTGCTCCGCCATTCATTTAGATCAGAGCTGATCTATCCATCGACTCAGCTCCTCCTCCCTGCATTGTCCCAACTACCCTTCATTCCTCTATCATTGCAAATACCCATTCAACTGTGATTTGAATATACTTAATGAAGCTGCCTGTACTGCTTTCTTGAGCAAAGAATTCCATAGATTCACTACTCACCGGGAAAAGGAGCTCCTCTTCATCTTCACACTGAACGCCACCTTCACTATCCTGTCCAACTGAGACTCCACTTTCACGGAACTATGACCCTGCACTCCAAGGTCTCTTTGTTCTACGATACTCCCCTTAACTGTGTCAGTCCTGCCTGGATTGTTTGACCAAAATATAACACCTCAACCTCTCTAAATTAAACTCCACCTGCCAGTCCTCAGCCCATCCGATCGATTCTAATTTATAGCGAATCTCTTTCCTCTTTTATTCCCTCTAAGCCGAAAATCTCTATTCCACACACTCTCCCTCCATTCTCAATTTGCTGAACCTAATCCCTGCTGTACATCATCCTGAAGGGTCTGGTTCATGCTAGTTAACAAGCCTACACATTGAAACATACAGAATCCTGAACGGCCTGGACAAAGTGGTGTTGCAAGGATGTTTCCATTGATAGGAGAGACTAGGACCTAAGGGCCCAGCCTTAAAGTGAAGGCAAAACCTTTGAGAACAGAGATAAGGAGAAACCTGTTCAGCCCGAGAGTGGGGAATCTATGGAATTCACTGCCACAGAAGGCTGTGGAGGCCAGGACACTAAGGATATTTAAGATTGAGATAGATAGGTTTGAGAATAAAGGGGGGAATCAAGGGTTACGGGGAGAAAGCAGGAAAATGGGGTTGAGAAACCGAGCAGCCATGATTGAATGGCGGAGCACACCTGATGGGCTGAATGGCCTCATTTCTGCTCCTGTGTCTTATGGTCTATTGCTGTCCTGGACACAGAGAGAGAATTGGGAGCAGGAGTAGGCCATTTGGTCTTTTGAGCTTGCACCAGCATTGAACAGATCATAACTGGATATGAAATTACCAACATCTTGGTGCATAGGCAGGGACTTTTTTCACTGGAGCACAGGAGGTTGAGCGTTGACGTTCGAGAGGTTTATAAAATCATGAGGGACATCAATGAGGTGAACGGCGGGTCTCCTTTCCAGAGGTTGGGGGGGGTTTTCAAGATTAGGCAGCAACTGTGAAAGTGAGAGGAGACAGATTTTAAAAAGGCAGGTGGGGCATCTTTTTGTACATGGAGAGTGGTTTGTGTGTGGAATGAATGTCCAGAGGAAATGGTGGATGCAGGTACAGTTACAACATTTAAAAGACATTTGAATAAGTACATGAATACAAAAGGTTCGAAGGAATATGGGCCAAACACAGGCAGGTGGAACTAGTTTAAGTTTGTGAATATAGTCAGCATGAACTTGTTGGACTGGAGGGTCTGCGTCTGTGCTGTATGACTAACTTCTATACTGGTCTTAAAATCATGTTCTTGCCTTCCCCCATAACCATTCACTTTGTTGTTCAAAAATCAGATGAACTCAGCCTTGAAAATATTCAATGACCCCCTAACTGCAGGAAGATATCCCCACTTCCGATCTGAATTCCTCTTGCTAATATATCACTTGCCTTGCTGATTGCTTGCTGCACCTGTCATCAACTGGCAGTGACTGGTGTAGGAGGACGCTGAGGCCCCTTTGTCCATCCACACATCATTCCTGAAGGAGGGCTCGGGCCAGAAACATCAACTCTCCTGCTGCTTGGATGCTGTCTGACCTGCTGTGTTTTTCCAGCGCCACACTTTTCAACTCTGATCTCCAGCATCTGCCGTCCTCACTTCCTCCACATCCCAATAAATCACCACTTAAACAATACACCTCCTTTATGCTTTTTTTTCCCACACCGAAGGCTATAACTTCACATTGTGGTACTGCATTTGTCATGTGTTTGACAGTTGTGGTCTTCTCTACACCAGGAAGACTGAGCATAAACTTGGGGAATGGTTCACAGAGCATCGCAGCCAGGTCCGCAGAGGCCGTCCGGACCTCCCAGTCACCACCCATTTTAATTCCCCTTCCCACTGTGTTCTTCAAGCTTCTTGTCGGTTTTCCAGCGCCTCTTCTCCCTGGATTCAATTCCGTTCTTTTCAGTTGCTGCAAGTCAACAATTGAACCCGAGAATGAAAAACAAAAATGGAAAAGGGGGGTGGGAAAAGGGAGTGCTGTACTCACAGATGTTAGACAGAGGAAGGAAGTTGCAGTCTAGACTGAAGCTGTGTCTTCATTCAGAAAGGCAGAAACAGCAGCAGCACCAGCTTCAAAAGCTACCTTCCGCTTTCAGACAATGGAGGGGTGGGGGTGGGGAGAGAGAGAGAGACTGGGCTTTGATTGGCAGGAGGACCACGCTCCTTCCTGTATTCCAGGGCTCACTATTGGTCCGTGAAAAGAAGGTCGCCCGCCTTTTCAGCAAACAGCAATGAGCATGCGCAATGTTTTACTGACACCAGCAAACATGCGTAGTGCTTACTAACACCGATGAGCATGCGTAGTGTGCCCTGTGGACAGATTGTAAGTGTTCAAGTGCCAACAAGAGAAATAAAGGGTAGAGCCACAATTTTTTTTATTCTATATGGCTCGACATTTTTATTCCTTTTGCGTTTTTTATGTCTCTTCCCCATTGTGGGGGGAGGTGGAAGTCCAAAACTAGAGGGCAGAGGTTCAGGATGAGAGGGGAAGAGATTTATGAGGGACCTCAGGGCAACATTTTTTACACAGAGGGTGATGTGTGTGTATGGAACAAGCTGCCGGAAGAAGTGGTGGAGGCTGTTACAATTCCAACATTTAAAAGGCATTTGGAGGGTGGTATGAATAGGAAGGGTTTAGAGGGAATATGGGGCATAAGCTGGCAAATGGGTCACTAGATGAAGTTAGGATATCTGGTTGACCTGAACTGAAGGATTTGTGGCTGTGCTCTGTAACTCTATTTCAACACAGTCAGAATTAATTTCACAAGATGAGGAATAGGCCATTCACCCCCTACAGCCAGTCCTAAGCTATGGCCTAACTCCACATATTTGAATGTAAGTTTCAAAGATTTTACAGCTCTTAAAAAATTGAACATGCTTTCAGACTTTAATGATGTTTCTGAATGAGAATAGCTAAAATGATACAAATGTAAAAGATCAGTAATTTCAGAATGTAATTGAAATGCAGAGCTTTTCTAACAGTAGGTGTGACTTCTGTCTGTGTCCCAATGTCAAGTCAGCCTGATGTTTAAATTATTTTCTCGAATGTAATTTAAACAAATTCTGGGATTAACATACCAAAGAACAGAAACCCATTCTAAAAGATGAAAGATTTAATCTAAACTCCTTTAATGCATCACATCTCCGTGACACTCAACTCCTTTGGCTCTACGTTCTGTGCTTATGGTCTCATTCTGCACAACCACCTGATGAAGGAGTGGTGCTCTAAAAGCTTGTGTTTCCAAATAAACCTGTTGGACTATAACCTGGTGTTGTGTAATTTTTAATTTTGTCCACCTCATTCCAACACCGACACGTCTACATCGTTTCTCGTGAACGCAGCCCAAAACATCCCGATACTGCCAATAAATTTTACAACGCCGATGAAACGACAGACTCTACCACTCCTGAAAGATTTACAATTTCTAACGATACTAGCTACTCATTCACTGCTCCATCTGATTTGCGACATTGGAAACTTAGTGCAGGAGGCTGAAAGAAATGAACAGCTTTAAAACAAAAACCTCTTGGAGCTCAAAGCTTTCATGAGAGTCTGAGCCCGGTGGTTAAGTTCAGGTAACCTTTATTGTGAGGAAACTTTGTTACAGCTTCAGATCCCCCAGCAAAAATGTAGCTGCTTTTTAAAAGGCTCAAGGTCAAAGTCCACATACCTCCCCTACCGGACCTCACTGTCTTTACTATTGGGCAGCACGAAGTTGTCCCTTTGTAATTGGATCCTCGATACAGCCTTAAGCCGGAGGAAGTATTGCCTCACTCAGCAATTTCAACCCAAACCCTGTCTCCAAGTAAGTTTCTCCCTGCTCCTTTGCCAGGAAGGGGCAGTGTAGAGTCAACCAGACTGCTGTGGGTCTGGAGTCACGTGTAGGCCAGACCGGGTAAAGGATGCAGCTGGGACGACTGAGTGAATCCTTTCCCACAACAGAAGTTTGCTTCCCTAAAAGGATGCGAGTGAATCAGATGAGGGTCCAACCCTGCCCCTGAAAATGGTTTCATCGTTAGATTCGGAACTCCAGATTTCTGACCGAATTCCAATTCCGCCGTCTGCTGCCGTGGGATTCGAACCCGGGATCCCTGGAACTGATTGATTGTCCAGTCAATAACAACACTCAGCAGTCACTCCTTCAGTCCCCTGCTGTGGCATGTGAACTCGCTGGTGCCTCCGCAGGTGGGAGGAGAGGGTGATGGCCTTCCCTCACTCAGGGCAGCTGAAGGGCTTCTCTCTGGTGTGGACCCGCTGGTGCCTCCGCAAGTTGCCCACCTGACTGAATCCCTTCCCACACATGGGGCAGGTGAATGGCCTCTCCCTAGTGTGGACCCACCGGTGCTTCAGCAGGTCGGAGAAATGGCTGAAGGCCTTCCCGCACTCGGTGCAGGGGAATGGCCTGTCCCCCGTGTAGACCCGCTGGTGAGTCAGCAGATTAGAGGCCTGGGTAAAGCCCTTCCCACACTCGGGGCAACTGAATAGCCTCTCCCCTGTGTGGACCCGCTGGTGCCTCACCAGGTCAGAGGAATTGCTGAAGGCCTGCCCGCATTTGGGGCCACTGAACGGCCTCTCCCCGGTTTGGATCTGCCGGTGAGTGAATAGGGTCGAGGCCTGGGCAAAGCCCTTCCCGCACTCAGGGCAGGAGAATGGCCTCTCTCCCGTGTGACTGCGTCAATGAATCTCCAGGGCAGATGGGACACAGAAGCCTTTCTTGCAGTCGCCACACTTCCACGGTTTCTCCACGGGGCAGAATTCCTCAGGTTTCTCCATGGCCGAAGCTTCAGCTGAACACAAACGCATGCAGGAGCAAAATGAGACATCAAGGCATTAATACAGACACCAGAGAGAAACTGAACTGATAGATATGGCAAATGTTGGTGGCAAGCCAGAGTCACAAAGATATACAACACAGAAACAGACACTTTGGTCAAACTCTTTTATACTGGCCAGATATCCTAAATAAATGTGGTCGCATTTGCCAGCACTAGGCCCATATCCCTTCCTATTCATATAGCCATCCAGATGCCTTTTAAATGGTGTAATTGTACCAACCTCGACCACTTTCTCTGCCAGCTCATTTTTTTTACACGCAACACACTGTGAAAAAGTTGTTCCTCAAGCCTTTTAATTCTCCATCTGCCTTGCCCTCACCCTAAACTCTAGTTGTGGATTCCCCTATCCCAAAGAAAAGACCTGGTCTAGTTACTCTATCCATGCCCATCATGATTTTATAAAAGTTTATAAGTTCACCCTTCAGACTCTGGCGCGCTAGGGAAAACAAACCCACTCCATCCTTCTGTCCCTCCTCACCCGGGTAATTAAGTCCCATACCTGAGATTGCAGAGTCTGCTCCCTCCCTGGATTCACTCCAGTTGCTACAAGTGAACAGATTCCCAACCTCCCAATGTGAAGAGTTGCCGAACAGAGGGGTCTCAACTTCTGCCCCACCACCAAAATGGATCCGTTGGTTCTGGCAGCAGACACAGGAGTTCATCAGACGAATGAGACTCTGGGAATTCTTTCAAGATGCCGGCAGTGATCCCACTGATGAACTGGAACAGTCATCACAGGGATCTGTAGAGGAGCAACCAAAGAAGGTGTCAACGTGGACCCCACCGGAGGGCCACTGCCCTGGGCTTGGCATGTATGCTCAAACCGTCAGGAAATATATAAATGCCAGATTCATCAGCCGTACCCACAAGGTAGAGCAAAACATCACCCGTTCACAGCGCAATGCCATCCACACTCTCAAAACCAATCAAAAAATTGGCTCCTCCTTTATCTGCTGGTTTGATGACATTGTCATTCAGAATAGAACACGTTACTGCAAGGAAGTGTACCGACAACTGAACAACCAGGAACACTACAGGCAACTTCCAGCTGATCCAACCAAAGAACACACCCGAGAATCAAACACACTGATCAGAACTTTGGATCCAATCCTTCAGAGTTCCCTACGCGCCCTCATCCCACGTACTCCTCGTGAAGGCGACTTCTACTGTCTTCCAAAGGTACACAAAGCCAACACACCAGGACGTCCCATCGTGTCGGGCAATGGGACCCTATGTGAGAATCTCTCTGGCTATGTGGAAGGCATCTTGAAACCTATTGTACAGGGGATCTCCAGCTTCTGTCGCGACACTACGGATTTCGAACCGGGAACATTCCTCGTCACAATGGACGTTTCCGCACTCTGCACCAGCATCCTCCACAATGATAGCATTGCAGCAACAGCCTCAGTACTCAACACCAACAACTGCCAGTCTCCAAACACCATCCTACAACTCATCCGCTTTATCCTCGATCACAACGTCTTCACCTTTGACAACCAGTTCTTTTCCCAGACACACGGAACAGCCATGGGGACCAAATGTGCACCCCAATATGCCAACATTTTTATGCACAGGTTCGAACTAGACTTCTTCTCTATGCAGGATCACCACCCAACATTGTACACCAGATACATTGACGATATTTTCTTCCTCTGGACCCATGGCGAGGAGTCACTGATAAAACTACATAGTAACATCAACAGGTTTCATCCCACCAAACTCATCATGGACTACTCTTGACTTCTGTCTCATTCTTGGACACATACATCTCCATCAAGGATGGACACCTCAGCACCACTCTCTACCGCAAACCCACAGACAACCTCACAATGCTACACTTCTCCAGCTTCCACCCAAAACATTAAAACAGCCATTCCCAATGGACAAGCCCTACGCATACACCGGATCTGCTCAGATGAGGAGGAACGTGACGGACAATTGGAAGTACTCAAGGATGCCCTCACAAGAATGGGGTACAATGCTCAACTCATCGACCGCCAGTTCCAACGTGCCATAGCAAGGAACCGTAATGAATCCTCAGGAGACAGATACGTGCTGCAACTGACAGGGTACCCTTCGTTGTTCAGTGCTTCCCAGGGGCTGAAACATTACGCCATGTTCTTTGTGACCTGCAACACATTATCAATGAGGATGAGCACCTCACCAAGACCTTCCCCACACCTCCACTACTTGCCTTTAAACAACCGCCAAACCTCAAACAGATCATTGTTTGCAGGAAACTGCCCGGCTCTCAGGACAACTCCATATAATCCTGTCACGGTGGATGCTGCAGGACGTGTCAGATTGTGGACATAGATACCACTATTACGCGTGGGAACACCTCCCACCTTGTACATGGCAGGTACTCATGTGACTCAGCCAACGTTGTCTATCTTATACGTTGCAGGCAAGGATGCCTGGAGGCATGGTACATTGGGGAAACCGAGCAAAGGCTACGACAACGGATGAATGGGCACCGCACAACAATTAACAGACAGAAGGGTTCCGTCCCAGTTGGGGAACACTTCAGTGGTCCAGGACATTCAGCCTCGGACCTTCGGGTGACCATCGTCCAAGGTGGACTTCGGGACAGGCAGCAGAGAAAAGTGGTCAAGCAGAGGCTGATAGCTAAGTTCGGTACCCATAGGGAGGGTCTCAACCGGGACATTGGGTTCCTGTCACATTACAGGTGATCACCATTGCACTATACACACATACACAGATATTCCTACACATACACACACTCTCACATACACACGGACGCGCACACAGACACCCACACAAACCCTTATGGACACACACATTCACACAAGCACCCCCTCACACACTTAAGACACTCTGCACTCACTACACACACACATACACTTTCTCACACTCACAACCCCCACCCCAGACAGACAGACAGACAAAGACCCACATGCACACATATTTTGTGGGGTGAATTTGTACTTGCAGGGTTACATTGTACTTTGCTCAAAAACTGCATGCATTCATGTAGAACTCTGAGCTCAGAAACTGCATGAATTTATGTAAAACTCCGTGATCTTACTTTTTAGATTAGAATCAATCTAAACATCATAGGACAGACAGAGATCACAGGGGAGAAAGTGAGGACTGCAGATGCTGGAAATTAGAGCTGAAATTTGGGGCGGCACGGTGGCACAGTGGTTAGCACTGCTGCCTCACGGGGGGGGGGGGGGGGGGGGGGGGTGCTGGGGGGTAGGGGGTGTGGTGGGGAAATGAGGAAACTGGAGAAATCTGAGTTCATCCCTTGTGGTTGGAGGGTTCCTAGCCGGAAAATGAGTCGCTCTTCCTCCAACCATCATGTTGCCATGGTCTGGCGATGGAGGAGTCCAAGGACCTGCATGTCCTTGAGGGAGTGGGAGGGAGAGTTAAAGTGTTGAGCCATGGGGTGGTTGGATTGGTTGGTCTGGGTGTCCCAGAGGTGTTCTCTGAAACGTTCCTCAAATAGGCGGCCTGTCTCCCCAATATACAGGAGGCCACATCGGGTGCAGCGGATGCAGTAAATGATGTGTGTGTAGGTGCAGGTGAATTTGTGGTGGATATGGAAGGATCCCTTGGGGCCTTGGAGGGAAGTGGGGGGGGGGGGAGGTGTGGGCGCAAGTTTAGCATTTCTTGCGGTTGCAGGGGAAGGTGCTGGGAGTGGAGGTTGGGTTGGTGGGATGTGTGGACCTGACACGGGAGTCACTGAGGGAGTCGTCTTTTCGGAACGCTGATAGGTGAGGGAAGGGGAGGGAAATATATCCCTGGCAGTGGGGTCCGTTTGGAGGTGGCAGAAATGACGATGGATGATATGATGGGGGCCAACACCTTCAACATATTCTGGATTAGTGGTGCTGGAAGAGCACAGCCATTCAGGCAGCATCCAAGTAGCTTCGAAATCGACGTTTCGGGCAAAAGCCCTTCATCAGGAATAAAGGCAGTGAGCCTGAAGCGTGGAGAGATAAGCTAGAGGAGGGTGGGGGTGGGGAGTTCTTCCTCCAGGCGTCTGGTGGTGAGGTAGCGGCGGTGAAGGAGGCCCACGACCTCCATGTCCTCGGCAGAGTGGGAGGGGGATTTGAAATGTTGGGCCACGGGGCGGTGTGGTTGATTGGTGCGGGTGTCCCGGAGATGTTCCCTAAAGTGCTCTGCTAGGAGGCGCCCAGTCTCCCCAATGTAGAGGAGACCGCATCGGGAGCAACAGATACAATAAATGATATTAGTGGATGTGCAAGTAAAACTTTGATGGATGTGGAAGGCTCCTTTAGGGCCTTGGATAGAGGTGAGGCAGGAGGTGTGTGCGCAGGTTTTACAGTTCCTGCGGTGGCAGGGGAAAGTGCCAGGATTGGAGGGTGGGTTGTTTGGAGGCGTGGACCTGACCAGGTAGTCGCGGAGGGAACGGTCTTTGCGGAAGGCGGAAAGGGGTGGGGAGGGAAATATATCCCTGGTCGTGGGGTCTGTTAAGAGGTGGCGGAAATGTCGGTGGATGATATGGTTTATGCGAAGGTTGGTAGGGTGGAAGGTGAGCACCAGGGGCGTTCTGTCCTTGTTACGGTTGGAGGGGTGGGGTCTGAGGACGGAGGTGCGGGATGTAGACGAGATGCGTTGGAGGGCATCTTTAACCACGTGGGAAGGGAAATTGCGGTCTCTAAAGAAGGAGGCCATCTGCTGTGTTCTGTGGTGGAACTGGTCCTCCTGGGAGCAGATCCGGCGGAGGCGGAGGAATTGGGAATACGGGATGGCATTTTTGCAAGAGGTAGGGTGGGAAGAGGTGTAATCCAGGTAGCTGTGGGAGTCAGTGGGTTTGTAAAAAATGTCAGTGTCAAGTCGGTCGTCATTAATGGAGATGGAGAGGTCCAGGAAGGGGAGGGAGGTGTCAGAGATTAGATTAGATTAGATTAGATTACTTACAGTGTGGAAACAGGCCCTTCGGCCCAACAAGTCCACACCGCACCCGCCGAAGCGCAACCCACCCATACCCCTACATCTACACCTTACCTAACACTACGGGCAATTTAGCATGGCCAATTCACCTGACCTGCACATCTTTGGAGTGTGGGAGGAAACCGGAGCACCCGGAGGAAACCCACGCAGACACGGGGAGAATGTGCAAACTCCAGACAGAGAGTCGCCTGAGGCGGGAATTGAACCCGGATCTCTGGCGCTGTGAGGCAGCAGTGCTAACCACTGTGCCACCGTGCCACCCACAACGGTGGCACAGTGTCCAGATAAATTTAAGGTCAGGGTATAATATGTTGGTGAAGTTGATGAATTGCTCAACCTCCTCGCGGGAGCACGAGGTGGCGCTAATGCAGTCATCAATGTAGCGGAGGAAGAGGTGGGGAGTGGTGCCGGTGTAATTACGGAAGATCAACTGTTCTACATAGCCAAAGAGACAGGCATAGCTGGGGCCCATACGTGTGCCTATGGCTACGCCTTTGGTCTGGAGGAAGTGGGAGGATTCAAAGGAGAAACTGTTAAGGGTGAGGACCAGTTCGGCCAAACGAATGAGAGTGTCGGTGGAAGGGTACTGTTGGGGACGTCTGGAGAGGAAAAAACGGAGGGCTTGGAGGCCCTGGTCATGGCGGATGGAGGTGTAGAGGGATTGGATATCCATGGTGAAGATGAGGCGTTGGGGGCCGGGGAAACAGAAGTCTTGGAGGAGGTCTAGCTATCACCATTGTTAACAGCTAACCCGAGAATGCAACTTCAAAAAAACGGTTTTGTGATTTACACATGAAAGAAGTGAAACTATCACTGTACTCTAATAGATGAAAGGATTAACAGACAATCAATGTTTCAATATATAATTTCAATTAGACCACACTGTAAATTTTTGCTATAAATTCTGTTTTACGATCGAGCCCTTCACTATCACTTGATGAAGGAGCATCGCTCCGAAAGGTAGTGTGCTTCCAATTAAACCTGTTGGACTATAACCTGGTGTTGTGTGATTTTTAACTAAGGGAGGGAGTATCGCTCTGAAACTGATAGGGCCACAAGTATTAAACAAACAGTGAGGGTAAACAGCACAAGGATTAAACAAACAGTGAGGGGGTAAACAGCACAAGGATTAAACAAACAGTGAGGGTAAACAGCACAAGGATTAAACAAACAGTGAGGGGGTAAACAGCACAAGGATTAAACAAACAGTGAGGGGGTAAACAGCACAAGGATTAAACAAACAGTGAGGATAAACAGCACAAGGATTAAACAAACAGTGAGGGGGTAAACAGCACAAGGATTAAACAGACAGTGAGGGGGGTAAACAGCACAAGGATTAAACAGACAGTGAGGGGGGTAAACAGCACAAGGATTAAACAAACAGTGAGGGGGTAAACAGTACAAGTCCCAGTAAAAGCAGATGGAAAGTGAGTGTAAAGTGTCACTATGACAGGACAGGCCCCACATTCCTTCCCCTCCGTCCCCCCCCAACCTGCCTCACCTTTCACCTCCCGGGCCCAGTACCTTCCAGGTGGCCCCAGAGTTGACACAGGGGCCGCCCCACGACCAGTAGAACTCCACCACCCAGGCGGCCGACGGGTTCCCAAACAGGCCCTTAACCCCATCCGCCTCCAGAATGGTCACCGGCTCCTGCCTGCTGTACAGCCGGGCGGTGTGGCCGTGACACAGCAGCTGCACCAGGAAGGCGGCGGTGCCCAGTGACGGGTGTCTGCCCCGGGCCGCGCGGGGCAAAAATGGACGAGATTATATTTCAAAAGAGGTGTGGGCACATTCAAAGGGATATCTTAATAAGTAAAGTGACGCAGTTATATCTAAGTGAATCTACATTTCGAAGAAACGTTGCCCTATTTTTAAGCAGAAGTACCTCTTTAAGAGACATACTGATATCTAAAGGGGTAAATATACATTATCGAGGAGCAAGATTGCGCTGAGGGGAACATAACACATTTAAAGGGCTGAGCTACATGTAAAGGGGCATTTTTATATTTAAACAGGTACATTGTACATAATTAAAAATACGTGGTAATACTTAGAAAGCACGACCGTATTGGAAACAGTGCAGTCATTTTTAAAAAGGGGGGGTGGAATGGCCGTGGGATGGTTTAATTTTTAAGGAAATAAGCAGGTCAATTCTGATCCTGTAAAAGCAATATCCAGTCTCATCTGAGTGCAGAACCAACTCAACTGACTGAACAAGTGAAATAACTTTTCTGTCTGCTCTTTAGATGTGACATCCTCCACCTCTCTCTGTTGATGCAACAGGATTCCCAGAGCTGGAAGTACCACTGTCGGAAAACAATTACTGATCAATAGTTTACTTCTGCTGCTTGACATAAGGATTTAAAAGCTGCGAGCCTGATCTCACACAATGCACAAAAACAAACTGTTCACCCATGTCTGCACAGAGGAGAAATTTCACGTGGAATAGATCACAAAATAAGAACTGTTACCAGTCCCACAACTCATGTGTTTCCCACGGACAAAGTTAAAAATCACACAACACCAGCTTATAATCCAACAGGTTTGTTTGGAAGCACTAGCTTTCGGAGCGCTGCTCCTTCATCAGGTGGCTGTGAAGAATGAGATCATGATCACAATTTATATCCAAAGGAGTCTAGCGTCATGGAAATGTGACACATTAAACAATTTTAGATTAAATCTTTCACCTTTAGAGTAGGTTTCTGCTCTTTGATTTGTTAATCCCAGAACTTGTTTTTTGTCACCTTCTCAAGAATGTCATTCAAATGCAGAGCTTTTCTAACAATAAGTGTGAATTCTGTCTGCGCCCGAATGTTGAGTCAGGACTGACATTGTTCTTAGAGAAAAATTCTATATTTAAATGACATTTTTGAGAAGGTAATTTATAGATTAGGGTGTAGAGGTTAGGGTGGATAGGCTGTGCTAAATTACCCTTAGTGACCAGGGATGTGAAACTTCGGGTGGATTGGCCATGGGATGGATGTGAGCAAGATGCTCTTCTGAGGGTAATGTGGAATAGATGGGCTGAATGGCCTGCTTCCACATTGTTGGGATTCTATGACCCTCCCCACAAAGGAGCATTTTATCTGCATCTATCCTGTCAAGCCCCTTTCAGAATTGTACTGGTTTCAATAAGATCACTCAGTCAGGATTCCCAAACTAAGCTTGTCCCACTTGCCTGTGTTTGGCCCATGTCCCTCTAAACCTTTCTATTCATGTACTCATCCAAATGTCATTTAAAATTTGTAACTTCATCTGCATCTACCACATCCTCATCTAAGTTCATTCCACATGCAAACCACCCTCTGTAAAAACGTTGCCACTCAGGTTCCCTTTAAAGTGAGAGGAGAGAGATTTAAAGAAATATGCCCCTAGTCTTGAGCTCCCCTACGCTAAGGAAGAGCCCTTTGGTGTACACCTTACCTCCACGCCTCATGATTTTATCAATCTCAATGATGTCACCCCTCAATTTCCTGTGCTCCAGTGAATAATGTCCCAGCCTCTCTTATAACTCAAACCCTCCAGTCTTGGCAACATCCTGGTAAATCTTTGCTGAACACTCTGTAATAGAATTCTTCCTATTACAGGGACACTAGAAGCATACTCAGTACTCTGAAAGTGGCTTCACCAACATCCTGTACAACCTCAACATGATGTCCCAACCCCTCTACTCAATGGTGTGAACAATGAAGGCAAGTTTGCTAAATGCCTTCTTGACCACCCTGTCTAGCAGCGATGCAACTTTCAAAGAACTGTGTACCTGAACACCATCATGTCTCTCTTTTACAGCACGACACAGGGCCCTACCAAAATCTGTACAAAGTCCTGCCCTTCCTTGTTTTAGCAAAATGCAAGCCTTGCTTTTATTAATACCTCACTCACACACACGTGCTCTCTCAGACACCCACACATACACCCCCAACACACTCACAGACATATAATCCATCACACTCTCACTTTACCAAGCACGCGCGCACACACTTACATGCACGCATTCACACATCACTTTGTGGTCAAACTTGTATTGGCAGAATTATGTTTGCAGATACATTCTACTTTGCTCACAAAGTGCACAAACTGCAGGCAGTTAATCCGTGTAATATTTTATAAATTCCGACTTTGGAATGAGAACCAGTCTGATTCAAGATTGGGATACTGACAGACTCGAACCTCACACCTTTAATGCATTGTCTGGGCTGAGGTGTCACGTTTTAAAAAAAAACCTTTAGTCATCTCGAGAACGTGAATTAATAGTAGTTCTGGGATTCACAGATTAATGAACTGAAACCTGCAACTCAGTCTAAAAGGTGAAAGACTTAACAGCAATCTTGGTTTTTAATATGTCATTTCAGTTGCATGACACTGTGATCTTTTGCTATAAAATCTGTGTCTTATGATTCTGCTCCACAGTTACGTGATGAAGGAGCAGCGCTCCAAAAGTTCATACTTCCAAATAAACCTGTTGGACTATAACCTGGTGTTGTGTGATTTTTAACTTTATCCAGCCCAGCCCAACATTGGCTCCTCCACACCGTTTCTGGTGAACACAGCCCACACCACCCGATGCTGCCAGGTAACCTTACAACACCGATGAAACGACACACTCTGCAGTCATGAAAAATTGACAATTTCTCACGATACTGGCTGCTCATTCACTGAACCATCTGATACACGACATAGTGCAGGAGGCTGAAAGAAATGAGTAGGTTTAAAACAAAAACGTCTCGGAGCTCAAAGCCTTCAATGAGAGTCTGAGCTCGGCGTTAAGTTCACTTAACCTTTATTGTGACTCAACTTTGTTACAGCTTCAAATCCCCCTCAGCAAAAAAAGCAGAGAAAAAGCAGCTGCTTTTTAAACAGCTCAAGATCAAAGCGCACTCACTCACAAAGCCTACACCCTCACCCCACCTCACTGTCTTTACTATTGATCAGCACCAAGATGTCCCTTTCTAATTGGGTCCTTGGTACAGCCGTAACCCGGAGGAAGTGTTGCCTCACTCAGCAATTTCAACCCATACCCTGTATAGCGCCATCTGCCGCAGCGGGATTCAAACCCGGGAGTCCCGGGAACTGGGTTGATGGTCCAGTGAATAATGGCATTCAGCCATCGCTCCTTCAATCCCCCTGCGATTGTACATGAACTCGCTGGTGCCTCCGGAGGTTGGAGGAGCGGGTGAAGGCCTTCCCACACTCGGGGCAGGGGAATGGCCTTTCGCCGGTGTGGACCCGCTGGTGGGTCAGCCTGTCGGAGGAATTGCTGAAGGCCTTCCCGCACTCGGGGCAGCTGAAGGGCTTCTCCCCAGTGTGGACCCGTCAGTGAGTCAGCAGGGCGGAGGAATTGCTGAAAGTCTTCCTGCACTCAGTGCAGCTGAAGGGCCGTTCCCCGGTGTGGACCCGCTGGTGCCTCAGCAGGGCAGAGGAATTGCTGAAGGCCTTCCTGCATTCGGGGCAGCTGAAGGGCCTCTCTCCCGTGTGGACCCGCTGATGCCTCAGCAGAGAGGACGAATCGCTGAAGGCCTTCCCGCACTCGGGGCAGCTGAAGGACCTCTCCCCAGTGTGGGCCCGCTGGTGCCTCAGCAGAGAGGAGGAATCACTAAAGGCCTTCCTGCACTCGGAGCAGCTGAATGGCCTCGCCCCCGTGTGGACCCGCTGGTGCCTCAGCAGAGAGGAGGAATCACTGAAGGCCTTCCTGCACTCGGGACAGCTGAAGGGCCTCTCCCTCGTGTGGACCCACTGGTGGTTTAGCAGTCCAGAGACCTGGGTAAAGGCCTTCCCGCACTCGGGGCAGCTGTAGGGCCTCTCCCCCGTGTGGATCCGCTGGTGGGTCAGCAGGGTGGAGGAATGTCTGAAGCCCTCCCCACAGACAGGGCAGAGGAACGGCTTCTGCCCGGTGTGACTACGCCGATGAATCTCCAGGGAAGACGGGAAACGGAAGCCTTTCCCACAGTCACCACACTTCCACGGTTTCTCCAAGAGGTGGGATTCCTCAGGTTTCTCCATGGCCGAAGTGTGGAGCCACTTCCTGCTGTGAATTCCTCTTTCCAGACCGTATAGCTGTTTTAGGCTCCACACTCAGTGCGCTGCAATGGTAGGGTCTCTCATCCAGTCCCACTGATGCTGAAAACGTACTCAAACAGGAACCAAAAAGCTTTACTCCTTCTCACAGAATCATAGTTGATAACCGTTGCGGTCCCGATGGATTGAGTGACTGTCAGACATTGAAGTCTAAGTGAGGACTGCAGACGCTGGAGAGTCAGTGCTGAAAAGTGCAGTGCTGGAAAAGCCCAGCAGGTCAGGCAGCATCTGAGGAGCAGGAGAGTCGATGTTTCGGGCATAAGGCCTTCATCTGTTCATTTTGAAACTTCCGTCTTCAGATCTTCAAATACAGTAGTGTCTCGACTTACAAACTTAATCCGTTCCTGGTTTCAGTGAACTGAATCAATTTTTCCCATTGTTCGGATAGTGTAAGAATGCTTGGACGGCTGTTCACAGCACACGCACCAAAGACGGACTGAATGAGATCACTCGGGGCCCGAGAGCTTTTGCGTTCAATAAGCGCGTAGCAAAGCAGAACAATGAAACCACGTGGTCGCACATGGGCTTTTTGCGTTCATACCTTGAATTTCATATGTACATTGAAGCAAAATTTTACATACAATCCTGTTCGTAAACCGATTTGTACATGAATGGGGTCGTTCATATGTCGAGGCGCTACTGTTCTCTGTATAAAGAGATTACAAAGGTCATCACTGTCAGTGCAGGGTAGAAATTCTGAACAAGCAATTCTACTTTCTGTGCAATATTCTTTTCTTTTGTTATTCCACATAATTGAAAGCACCATCCCACTCTCTCTCCCCCTCTGTTTTCACTCAGCTCTAACTAATTTCTCCTGAGGGTGCTGATTCAGGATCTTACAGAGCAGAAAAGCAAAAATGTCAAGACTGCCATCTCTCTGAACTTTGAATATCTCCGCCTGAAAAGCTAATATCTTTCACAACACTGGGATACTGCTGAGAGTGAGCAGGTCTGATTTTGGGAAGCAAAAAGAAAGTGCCAATTCAGGGTGAACCTGCCACGCAGCTTCTTTAGGAACAACCAGACACAAAATGGTTATCGTCCCCGGGAAGGTTGGAGCAAAATGCGACGTCAAGGCATTAACATTGACAGTGGAGAGAAAGTGAACCTACCCGGGGCGGCATGGTGGTAAGCACTGCTGCCTCGCAGAGCCAGAGACCCGGGTTCAATTCCCACCTCAGGCGACTGACTGTGTGGAGTTTGCACATTCTCCCCGTGTCTGGGTGGGTTTCCTCCGGGTGCTCCGGTTTCCTCCCACAGTCCAAAAATGTGCAGGTTAGGTGAATTGGCCATGCTAAATTGCCTGTAGCGTTAGGTGAAAGGGTAAATGTAGGAGAATGGGTCTGGGTAGGTTGCGCTTCGGCGGGTTGGTGTGGACTTGTTGGGCCGAAGGGCCTGTTTCCACACTGTAAGTAATCTACTCACGTGGCAAACGTTAGTGCAACGCCAGAGTCATAGAGATATATAGCACAGAAACAGACCCTTCTGCTCAACACAACTGTACTGACCAGATATCCTAAATTAATCTAGTCCCATTTGCTGGCATATGGCCCATAGCTGGGTTCATCCCCACCCCCTGTCCTGAGACCTTGATGTCTCCAAGCTGACCCTCAGAGGTTTGGTTTGTCCCTCCATTCTTACCCAGTTGTCTTTTGTAGGTTTTGAAAACTTTCCCAATCCTCCGAGTATAGGATTTGGGAAGTTATGTTGTAGCTGCACAGGACATTGATTAGGCCATATTTGGAATATTGTGTGCAATTCTGATTTCCTTACTATCAGTAAGACATTGTGAAACTTGAAAGGGTTCAGAAAAATTTACAAGAATGTTGCCAGGGTTGGAGGATTTGATCTATAGGGTGGCTAGGGTTGTTTTCCCTGGAGCGTTGGAGGCTAAAGAGTAACCTTATAGAGGTTTACAAAATCATGAAGTGCATGGATAGGATAAATAGCGGGGGGGCGGGGGCGGTGGTCCAGAACAAGAGGCCATAGGTTTAGGGTGAGAGGGGAAAGATACAAAAGAGATCTGGGGGGCAACTTTTTCACACAGAGGGTGGTACATGTTTGGAATGAGCTGCCAGAGGAAGTGGTGGAGGTTAGTACAATTGCAATATTTAAAAGACATCTGGATGGGGTATATGAATGGGAAGGCTTTCAAGGGATCCTGACCAGGTGCCGACTGGTGGGACCGCATTGGGTTGGGATATCTGGTCGGCATGGATGAGTTCGACCAAAGGGTCTGTTTCCATGCTGTACATCTCTATGACTAGTTGGAATAAAGGGTCTGTTTCTGTGCTGTATGACTCTGGAACTGTTCTATACTGGTCTTAAAACCATGTTCTTGCCTTCCCCCACAAACATCCACTTCTTTGTTGTTCAAAAATCAGATGAACTCAGCCTTAAATATACTCAATAACACCCTAGCTGTAGGAAGACACCCCCACTTCTGAACTCAATTCCTCTTGCTCATATAATGCTTGCCTTGCTGATTGCCTGCTGCACCTGTCTGACAACTGGAGTAGGAGGACACTGAGGCCCCTTTGCCCATCGACACATCAGTCGAGATGAAGGGCTCGTGCCCGAAACGTCAACTCTCCTGCTCCTCAGATGCTGCCTCACCTACCGTGCTCTTCCTGTGCCACAATTTTTGACCCTGAGCTCCAGCATCTGCAGTTCTCACTTTCTCCACATCCAAATACATCTCCATTTAAACAATGCAATGCACCTCCTTTCTGTTTTTCTTTGCCACAGCCAAGGCTATAACTTCATATTGTGGTACTGCACTTGCCCTGTGTTTGCTGATTGTGGTCCTCTCTATATTGGGGAGAGCCAGAGCAAACTTGGGGAATGGTTCACAGCTGGGTCCACAGAGCTGACCAGACCTCCCAGTTACCACCCATTTCAATTCCCCTTCCCACCCCCTTTCTGTGGAGGGACCACACCTCATCTTCCAGGCAGCCTACAGCCCGAAGGACTCAACGTTGAGTTTCCCAATTTCAAAAAACCTCCCTCCTCGTTCCCTGCCACCAACCAGATTCATTCCTCCCATTGACCAACCAGGTCTTACCTCTACCTGTCTTGACCTATCCCCACTTCACTCCCACCCCCTTTATCTGCAGCTTCTACACCCAGCCCCAGCCCCGAGGAAGGGTTACACCCGAAACGTCGACTTCTCCACCTCATGCCTGTCTATTTTGCAAATTGAGACACAGACCTGGACCAACGTTTCCGGAGTCTGTCCCTCCCGGATTCAGTCTCTTTTCTTTCAATTGCTGCAAGTCAACAACTGAACCCCAGAATGAAAAAGAAATGGAATGGGAGCAAGAGAATGCCGTACTCACATATCTGGGACATAGGAAGGAATTTGCAGTCTGAGTAAAGCTCAATCTTTACTCAAACAAAGAGGATCAGGAGTCGCAGCTTGAGAAGCTCATGGTCCAACTTCCGCATTCAGACAATGGGCTTGCTCTGATTGGCAGGAGGACCAGTCTCCTTCCAGACCTCCAATGCTGCCTATTGGTCAATCAAAAGAAGGTCTCGCGCCTTTTTTTGCGTACAGCGATGAGCATGCTCAGTGCGCACTGCGTTGTTGCAACCGGCAAACATGCGCAGTATGCTCTACGGGGATGTTCATCTAACAGACAGATTTTAAGTGTCCAAATGCCAACAGGGGAGAAAAGATAAAGCCACAATTTTTTTTTCGTTATGGGTCGATATTTTATTCCTTTTGCATTTTGTCTGGCTGCTCAATTTTTGTATGTCTTTTCCCCTTGTTGTGGGGGCAAGGCGCCGAGACCAGAACTGGAGGGCATAGATTTAGGGTGAGAGGGGAAAGATTTCTGAGGGTCCTTAGGGGCAATCTTTTCGCACAGAGGGCGGTATGCTTATGGAATGAGCTGCCAGAGGAAGTGGTGGAGGCTGGTGCAATTACATTACCTAAAATGCATCTGGATGCGGATATGAATAGGAAAGATTCAGAGTGGTAAGGGGTGAAATGCTGGCAAATGGGTCACGAGATTAATTTAGGACATCTGGTCAGCGTGGACCAAAGGGTTTGTTTCTGTGCTCTACAACTCTGAGTCTGTTTTTAGATAGTATGGAAAATAAAGAGCATGAAAGCATGGGAAGGGTTAGAGCATGGAGACCACTGCCAATTTGTTGCAAAGGATAGTGGAAAGCTCTTACACCAATTAGCAGAGTAAGGTTGAGGCTGAAAGGTCACTTTACAGTCAGTAAAGTTAGCCTCACCTGCTAAATATGATTGACAGGATTGGGACAATAAATATTTGGGACATGACATTAAATATCTAATTAATAATTAGTAGATTCAGCCTGCTTGAGACTATTGAGAATAAATATTTAATCATGACATTGGGAAAATATTAAGTAGGGTCTGGAATGCAAGACCATTGTTTCAAAAGCTGGCACTAAATCTCTAACTGTGATATTAGAATAACATTAAGTAGAATGTAGGAAAAACTATAAGGGCACAACTAAAGAGATAATGGGAACTAACATCACTGGTGTATTGTGTAGCTCGCATGAGGTACTTTTGATTAATATAGTTGGACATGCTGATAAGCTAACAAACACACTGCTCAGCTGGAGAGAGTGCTGCCCACTCTGTCCAGGAGAAAATGCTGGAAAGGTGATATTGTTCATAGGGAGGAGGATGGTCTCTGGCTACACTCTGATATCTATCAGCTAATAAATGTGTTAGAACGATGGAATTTAATCTCCAGGCAGTTTGGGAAATTTATTAAGGGAAGGAAGGAAGTAATAAATAGTAGATCCCTACAGAGTGCAGAGAAACAAAGGGTCCTTGCTGTCCAAGTTCAGAGATCCCAGAAGGTATCAGTACAGCTAAAACGGGGGATGAGGAAGGCATAGATTTGTACTTTTTCACACAGGGGGTGATGCATGTGTGCAATGAGCTGCTAGAGGAAGTGGTGGAGGCTGGCACAAATATACGTTTTAAAAGGCAGCTGGATGGGTATATGGGTACTTTTTTCTGTGTGAGAGATTTTGGATACTGGTATGGCAGGAATAATACTGAGACACCCGAGTGAGGGAGATTCAGTACGCTGTCTGTGAAAAATGCGTCAAACAATTTAGTCAGCTTGGGGGATCAAAATCTCACCCCTCACAGTGGGGAGAGACTATGTATCCACTCTGTTTTTAATTTCAAACCCAGCGTGACACAAAGAATGCTCCCCTCATGGGGAAACCATGGAAATGTGGGGACTGTGGGAAAGGGCTCCCTTCCCCATTGGGGCTAGACACCCACAGATGCGTTCTCACTGGGGAGACGCTGTTCTCCTGCTCAGTATACGGGAAGGGATTCAGTTGGCTGTGCAGCCTGCAGACACACCAGCGGGTTCACACCAGTGAGAGGCCGTTCATCTGCCGCCATTGTGGGAAACGATTCATTCAGTCGTCCCACCTGCAGACACACCAGCAGGTTCACATCAGGGAGAGGCCATTCACCTGTTCTGAGTGCAGGAAGGGATTTGTCGATTCTTACACCCTGCTGACACACCAGCTGATCCACATCGGAGAGGCGCCGTTCACCTGCCCTAAGTGCGAGAAGAGCTTCAGTCATGTGGGCAACTTGTGAAGGCACCAGCTGATCCATACCAGGGAGAGGCCGTTCACATGCTTTGTGTGTGGGAATGGGTTCACTCAGACACCTACACTGTAATCTACATAAGGGTCCATATCATGGAGAGGGCGTTCATCTGCTCTCTGTGTGGAAAGGGCTTCACCCGCTCCTCCCACTAGCGGAGCCACCAGCGAGTTCTGGAATTTTTTGAGGATCTAACTCTGAAGATGGACAAGGGAGATCCAGTGGAAGTAGTGTACCTGGACTTTAAGAAAGTCTTTGATGAAGTCCCACATCGGGGGTTAGTGAGCAAAATTAAGGCGCATGGTATGGGGGCAAAGTACTGAGTTGGATTAAAAATTGGTTGACTGACAGGAAACAAAGAGTAGTGATAAATGGCTCCCTTTCAGAATGGCAGGCGGTGACCAGTTGTGTACCGCAGGGATCAGTGCTGGGATCGCAGCTTTTTACAGTATACATTAATGATATAGAAGATGGTATTAATAGTAATATTAGCAAATTTGCTGATGATACAAAGCTGGGTGGCAGGGTGAAATGTGAGGAGGATGTTAGGAGATTACAGGGTGACCTAGACAGGTTAGGTGAGTGGACAGAGGCTTGGCAGATGCAGTTTAATGTGGATAAATGTACTGTTATCCACTTTGGTGGCAAGAACAGGAAGGCAGATTACTACCTAAATGGAGTCAAGTTAGATAAAGGGGCAGTACAAAGAGATCCAGGCGTTCTTGTACACCAGTCAATGAAGGCAAGCATGCAGATACAGTAAGTAGTGAAGAAAGCCAATAGCATGTTGGCCTGAAATATTGTGTGTAGTTCTGGTCTCCAAATTTGAGGAAAGACATTCTGGCTATTGAGGGAGTGCAGTGTAGGTTCATGAGGTCAATTCCTTGAATGGCAGGACTATCTTATGTTGAAAGATTGGAGTGACTGGGCTCGTATTCCCTTGAGTTTCGAAGACTGAGAGGGGATCTGATTGAGACATAAGATTATTAAAGGATTGCACACTTTGGAGGCAGGAAACGTTTCCGCTGATGGGTGAGTCCCGAACCAGAGGCCACAGCTTATACCTAAGGGGTAGGCCATTTAGGACAGAGATGAGGAGAACCTTCTTCACCCAGAGAGTGGTAGGTGTGTGGAATGCTCTGCCCCAGAAGGCAGTGGAGGCCCAGTCTCTGGATTCGTTTAAGAAAGAGTTGGATAGAGCTCTCAAGGATAGTGGAATCAAGGGTTATGGAGATAAGGCAGGAACAGGATACTGATTGAGGATGATCAGCCATGATCATAATGAATAGTAGTGCAGGCTCGAAGGGCAGAATGACCTACTCCTGTACGTATTGTCTATTGAGTTCATGTGCCATTGCAGGGGGATTGTGGAGCGACGGCTGAGTGCCATTATCGACTGGACTATCACCCAGTTCCGGGGATTCCCGGGGTTCGAATCCCGCCAAGGCAGATGGTGAGATTGGAATTCGGTCAGAAATTTGGAGTTCTGAATCTAATAATGAAACCATTTTTGGGGGGAGAAACTGCCATCTAATTCACTCATGTCCCTTTTAGGAAAGGAAACTGCCATTGTGGGAAAGGATTCACTCAGTCATCTCAACTGCATCCTTTGTCCGGTCTGGCCTACACCTGACTCCAGACCCACAGCAGCATGGTTGACTCTTGACTGCCCCCCTCCTTGGCAAATGAGTGGGAGTAACTTAAATGGATACAGTGTGTGGGTTGAAATTGCTGAGTGAAGCAATACTTCCTTCAGCTTATGGCTATACCAAGGATCCAATCATAAAGGGACCAACTGTAAAGGTAGTGGAGTTGGGAGGAGTGTGTGAGCTTTGAGCTGTTTAAAAAAAAAGCTTCTTTTCATACACTTTTTTTGCTGGGGAGATCTGAAGCTGTAACAAAGTTGGGTGACAATAAAGGTTACTTGAACTTAACCCCAGTGTCAGACTGTCAATGAAACCTATGAGATCCAATAGGTTTTTGTTTTAAAGCTGCTCATTTCTTTCAACCTCTTGCACTACGTTTCCAATATCGTGTATCAGAAGGAGCAGTCAATGAGTAGCTCATATCATTCGAAATTGTAAATTTTTCATCTCTGCAGGTATTGCATCATTTCA
The DNA here is from genome assembly GCF_047496795.1 of Chiloscyllium punctatum. NCBI lineage: Eukaryota > Metazoa > Chordata > Chondrichthyes > Orectolobiformes > Hemiscylliidae > Chiloscyllium > Chiloscyllium punctatum. Next base: position 40,440,106 of record NC_092774.1, on the reverse strand, counting down.
TCGACATCATAAGGTTTATTGGCAGCACCTGGAAGTGTGGGATGTATTCACGAGAAACAAAGTTAAAAATCATACAACACCAGGTTGTAGTCCAACATGTTTATTTGGAAGCACTAACTTTCGGAACACTGCTCCTTCATCAGGTGTTTGTGGAGCAGGATCATAGGAGAGTCTATAGCAAAAGATCGCAGTTTCATGCAACAGAAATGATGATATAGAACAGACTTAGATTGTTGTGAAGTCTTTCATCTTTTAGAATGGGTTGCAGGTTTTGGTTCATTAATATGTAAATCCCAGAACTTGTTTGAAGACACATTCTCAAGACAACTTAAGGTCTGTATCCCAATCTTGAGTGAGACTGGTTCTATTTCCAAAGTAGGAATTTATAAAATCTCACATGGATTGACTGCCTGTAGATTGTGCACTTTTTGAGCCAAATACAATGTATCTGCAAATACAAAATCACACCAAAGCCTTATATGTAAGTGTGCATGCATGAGAGTATGTGTGAGTGTGTGCGTGCTTGATAAAGTGTGTGAGTGATAGAGTATCATTCTGTGAGAGGGTGTATATGTGTGTGTGTCTGAGAGAGAGATCTGTGTGAATGTGAGAGTGTGTGCTTTGTGTGGGTGTGAGAGCACGTGAGAGTGAAGTGGATTTACCTGTCATGTGACAAGAAATCAAGATCCTGGTTGATCCCATCCTCATGTGTTCCAAACTTGGCTACCAGCCTCTGCTGGGCCACTAAAACTGGATAAGCAGTTACATAGCACACAGTGGAGAGGGCAGGGTGGGACTTGTCTTTTGATTTGCAGAAGGTGGGAGGTTCTGGGTGCTGGAAACTAGGGAAAACACATGCTGGAGGACCTTTGGCTCAGAGAGATGCAGCTGGAAGCCAGGCTGCGGACACGTTGGGGGAATCATCAAACCCCCTACACACTGTGGAAACAGGCCCTTTGACCCAAAAATCCACACTGACCCTCCCTAAGAGCATCCCACCCAATAACCTCCACAGCTAATCCCTGAATTTAGAACACCCAATCCACTCTTAGCTGCACACCTTGGGAGGAAACCAGAGCACCCAAAGATTGGGGGGGAGGGGGGGAGGAAAGTGCAAACTCCACACAGACAATCACCCTGAGGGTGGGATCGAACTCAACTCCCTGGCACTGTGAGGCAGCGGCGCTAACCACTGAGCTGCTGCCGCGCCGCCCACAGTCTTGGATTGAAGGAATCGATTGACTTCATTCCAGGATTGAAGGACTCGATTGGCTTCATGCCAGTCCTGGTGACACTCCAGCCCGTTTGGGGAATTGAATTTGCTTCCACAGAGTTTCCACGGTGCAGGGGTCATTGCGTCTCAGCAGCTTCAACGATCCAAAGAAGGGCTTGTCGACAGCGAGAACACTAGTCCACATTTCGCTACAGAGTTAAAGTTCTCTGCACAATCAGAACCCTGGAACACTCCCACGCAGGCTGCGTGTAATCACGGGCCTTCTCAAGTCACGTTGATGTTTGAAATAATTTCCCCTCCTGGATTCAAACGCTGCTGATATTCAGGCCCTGAGTAAATTTCTTGTGCACGCCTGAACAGCAAATCCTCCTCTGCTAATACCTTGAGAAAACACATCATTGCTGTCAGTGCAGGGCAGGAAATAGGATAGGAGAATTCTAGTTTGTACCGAATAGCCTTCCCTATCTCCTACCCTAAACCTGTCTTCCAATTCTTCCATCTTTCAATGGATTCCAACTCGAATTCATCCTATTTTTGCCCAGCTCCCCTCACCAGAAAGTGCTGACTCTCGGTTCAGTTTCTTAGTCACTTCTTGCCATTCCCAGTATATTGCCCACATCTTTATTTAGTTTTTAAAACAGAAAGGCAGTGGTTTGCTGATGCAAGGATCTGAGGGTAACTTCGCTCACGCTCCAGATTCTCTCTCGTGTCATTCACAAAAATCTACACTACACATGTGCAAAGAAGGGGCTGCTGGGAGTGGGCGGGACGCATTCACCAACTCCCCGTTCAATCAAGATCCAATCATGCCCACAGCGCCCCCAGTCTATTCCCTCTCGCTATCCCGAGCTTCCCCCCCACCCCCCCACACACACATGCCACCCTCTGCACCTCCGTCCATTCTATCTCCATACCCTCTGCCCCCTGTCCAGTCGTCTCTCGTCAACCCTCTGCCTTCTTCCATCCAGTCCCTCTCCCCCCACTCATCTCTCTCTCCTCCCACTCTCTGCCCCCTCCATTCTCTCTCTTCCCTCACCCTCTGCTCTCCATCCATTCCCTCTCTCTCCCCGACCCTCTCCTAACATTCATTGTTGCTCTCTTTCTCCCCCACCCTCTGCCCCCTTCCATTCTCTCCCCTCCCCCTTACCCACGACCATTCTCTCTCCCCACAGTCTGCACCCCCATTATCTCTCGCTGAGAAACGCTCTGCCCCCCCGCACCCTGTGCACCCCCAGGGTTTCTCTAATTTCAATGCTCTGTCCCCGTGTCCATTTCTCTCTCTCTCTCTTCCCCCTAGCCTCTGTTTCCCGTCCAATTTCTCTACCCGCACCCCCACCCTCATGCTTTCTTGTGCCTCGAACCCTCTTTGATCACTGTATCAGCCCTTCTAAGGATAGAGAGAGAGCGGATGGCGATGACTCTACCTGGGAGATGGGAAGGGATGGTGTGAGAAATGGCTAATCTTTAACATTGAGAATCGCTAAAATGATATTTTCAAAAACATCAAATTAATTATTTTTTTAAAAAAAGCTCCAGACATTTTTCTGAAACTTGCATTGAAATCTGTGCAATTAGGCCACAGTTGAGGACAGGCTGTAAGGATGGAATGGCCAATTCCTCATCTTGTGAAGTTGGTTCAGATTAAGTAAAAATAGAGTCATAGAGTTGCAGAGCAGAGAAACAAACCTTTCGGTGCATGCCAACCACATATTCTAAATTAATCTGGTAATCCATTTGCCACCATTTGGCCCATATCTCTCTCAAACCTTCCTATTCATATATCCATCCAAATGCCTTTTAAATGTTGGAATTGTACCAGCCTCGACCACTGTCTCTGGCAGCTCATTCCATACATATACCACGCTCTGCATGAAAATGTTACCAGTTCGGTCCCATTTAAACCTTTCCCCTCTCACCCTAAAACTATGCCCCTCCAGTTTTGGATTTCCTCTACCCAAGGGAAAAGACATTCAAAAATTGAGCAGCCAGACAAAATGCAAAAGGAATAAACTGTTGAGCCCCAGGAAAACAAAAGTGTGGCTGCAGCCTTTTTTTCTCTCCGATTGGCAGTTGGACCAGTATCACCACTGGGCACACTGCGCATGCTTCTCGATGTCAGGAAGCATTGCGCATGTGCGCTGGTGTCAACAAAATACTGCGCATGCTCTTTGCTGTCAGCGGAAACGGCTCACAACAGTCTTCTGAGCGACCATGGGAAGCCCTGAAGGACTGGAACGAGTGTGGTTCTCCTGCCATTGAGAATCTCCCCCCTATTGCCTGACTGCGGAAGTTGTACCATGCGCTTGTGAAGGTGTTGCTGCTCCTCTCTCTATGAATAAAGATTGAACTTCATCCCAGACTGCAACTTTTTTCCTCTGTCCAACATCTGTGAGCACAACACACTCTTCTCATCCCCTTTTCCATTTTATTTTTTCACTCTGGTGTTCAGTTCTTGACTAGCAGCAAAGTTGGTTCAGGTATGTGTCTTAATTGGCAAACACAAGCCTTTCCTATAAAATAAAAACAGAAAGGAGGCACACTGTTTAAATGTGATCTATTGGGATGTGGAGTAAGTGAGGACTGCAGATACCGGAAATCAGAGTCGAAAATTGTTGCGCTGGAAAAGCACAGCTGGTCAGACAGCATCCGAGGTGCAGAACAGTCAACGTTTTGGGCAAAAGTCCCTTCATCAAGAATGCTGTGTGGATGTACAAACGTGCCTCAGCTACCTTCTGCACAGGCTTTCTACTCCAGTCAATGCCAGTTGTCACATAGGTGCAGCAAGCAATCAGCAAGGCAAGTGGGATATTAGCAAGAGGAATTGAGTTCAAAGTGGGGGTGCCTTCCTGTAGTTAGGGACATATTGAATATATTCAAAGCTGAGTTCATCTGACTTTTGAATGTCAAAAATAGTTATGGGGGAAGGCAAGAAATTTAAAACAAAATTTATTAGAAACTTTTTCAAATCTCTCAAAACACCTCTTATACAAAAAAAGAACAATACCAAAATACAGAAAAATAGCAATACAACAATGTCATATTATGAAAATATTAATAATGAGCTACCTATTATTCGACTAGAACAAACTTAGCTTCAACTAAACTACAATCAAATTGAATAAAAATAAAATTAAACACAATTTAAGTTAATTTGAATTCAATCACATTACTTTATTCTATTTCACTCACCACACCTCTATTAATGCTCCCATCCATGGGAGCACCAGTTATTGCACCCGTATTCTTTTCACCCAGCCTTGCCCTCCCAGGGCCCCATGAGCGCCCAGACTGATTCCCACAGCTATACCACGGGTCTAATTGATACTGCTGATCAGTCTGCATCAATATAATTTAGAAAGGGCTGCCATGTCTTGTAAAACTACTGTTTTGTGGTGCACCATATTTGTGAGGTCATCTTGGGGGGATGCTCCATCACCAGCATATGCCACCACATAAGCCCTGGGGGTTTTTCCAACGTCCAATTAATTAAAATGTTCTTCCTTGCACAGTGCGTAAGAATGTTACACAGTCTGTTCCTGTGTTCTCCGAGAGAATGCAAATTTGGCAACCCCAGAAGAAGAAATACCGGATTCACTTTAACTTCAATCCTCAAGGATGTCCTTTAGCTCCATTACTGTAGCACTCCAGCATCTCTGGATCTTACAACATGACCAATAGCAGTGTGTGAGTGACTATACTAATTTTACATTTGGGACACCCTGGTGATGCGCCTCTCTTGAACTTAGCTAGCCTCTCTGGCGCCACATAAGCCCTGTATAAAATCTTCAATTGCATGCCCTGTGCTGTTACATATTGAAATTTTCCTTATATTTTCCCATATATCTTGCCATATTTCTAATGAAATATCCTATCCTAGCTCCTGATTCCAGATCCTAGACAGTCCCTCCACATCCCCTAAGGTACGTCCCTTCTGTAAATGATACAACGTACTAACTGAAAGAGCGCCTGTACACCAGAGTACTCTCTACTCCACATTTGACGTGTAAAGCTGAGCCAGGAGCATGGTCTTCCTCTGTATATAATCCCTTAGCTAAAAGTACCGGAAAAGGTCCCTATTAGACAATGCATATTTCTGACTTAGCTGGCTAAATGACATCAAGACTTAACCCTCAAATAATCTTCCCTATAGGAGATTCCCTTATTCTCCCATGATTTAAAGCCGGAGTCCAGGTTTAAATCCTTGGGCTGCCACCAGTGGGATAATCAGTGAGGTCTTCAGCCAATTGCCCTTGTCTTGCCTCATTATCCTCCAGGCTTTCACTGTATTTAAAATGATTGTACTCTTACACTGTTCAGTCTCGGATTTCATCTTATCAATGAATAATAGATTAACTAGGGGACATCTCGACTGCAATGCTTCAACGTCAAGCAAAATTGACCCCGACTCCCCCCGTGCACAGTCACCCACATATGCTAAGAAAGCGCTTATTTGATATCTCTTCAAGTCCAAAAGGTCCACTCTGCCTCACCCTGTGAGAGCTGCAATTTGGTAAACTTAATTAGGGGGCACCTGTGACACCAAATAAAAGAAGCGAGTCAACCATTGAGCCTCAGTAATACTCATCTGGGGAGCAACAACAGGAGCATTCTCATAGCGTACAACAGGCGAGGAAGAACATGTATTTTAATCAGAGCTATTCGGCCAAACCATGATAACGGTAATCCGTCCCATCGCTGCAAATCCCGCTTTATCCTCTCCAGTAATTGTACACAGTTAGCTTTATACAGCTGGTGGAAGGCAGGGGTAATAAAAATTCCCAAATACAAAAACCCTTTTGACGACCATCTAAACAGGAACTGCATTCCATCCTTCAGATCAGGCACCTCCACTAATTCTCCCCCCATATCGGCATGGCTTCTGATTTTGTAAAGTTGATCCTGCAGCCCAAAAAACTGCCAAAACAAATTAATTGTTTGAATCAATCGAGGAACGGACTCCTCCAGAGTGGCCAAGAACAAAAGGACGTCATCAGCACATAGGGTGATCTTATGTTCCCCCATTCCCACTCCTGGCGCCACTATTTCAGGATCCCTCCTGATAGCCTCAGTAAATGGCTCAATTGCCAAGGTAAATAGCAGCGGTGAAAGAGGACACCCCTGTCGACTACCTCTCCCAGTATTAAAGTTAGCTGACTTAGTGCCATTTGTGATGACTGCTGCCTTGGGATCATTATACAACACCACCACCCATCGAGCAAAGGTTGTCCCCAGACCAAAGCGCTTGAGGACCCCAAACAGGTACAGCCATTCTATCTGGTCAAATACCTTTTCTGCATCTAAGGAGGCTACCAAACCCGGGATCAATCTTTGCTGGCATACCTGCACCATGTTCAGTACCCTCCTGATAGTGTTGGAGGTGCTACGGCCCTTAACAAAACCCATCTGGTCTTCTTTCACAATACAGGACAATACCTTTTCCAACCTCAGGGCCAGCGTCTTGGGTAGAATTTTAAAATCTACATTCAACAGTGAAATAGGTCTGTATGAAGCACATTCTTCGGGCTCTTTCCCCTTCTTTAAAATGAGGGAGATATTAGCCTCCCTAAGAGAGGACGGAAGACAATCCTGTGCATATGAATCGCTATACATTCCCAGAGATGGCTCCACCAATTGAATTCCTTATAGAATTCACTTGGGAATCCATCTGGCCGTGGTGCTTTATTGCATCCTGCACCTCCTGTATCGTCATAGGTGTATTCAACAGGAAACCTGTTCCGCGTTTATATTAGGGAGGTGCAGGATCTCAAAAAAGGCCTGCATTCTCGCTGCACGATGTTCATCTCCCTCCGACTGATATAACACTGCAAAGTATTCCCTAAATCTAACATTAATCTTCTTTAACTCACGGGTAACTGTGCCAGCCTTCTCTCTAACAGACATAATAGATTGGGAAGCATTTTTCTTTCTGGCCAGATATCTACCTGGCGTATCTCCAAATTCAAACAATCTTTGTTGAGCAAAGCAGACTTTTTTTTTTCCCCAGTGTGTGCAATGAGTTGGGAGCAGCCCAGAGAGCTGCAGCTTGACCAGTGAAGGCCTATTATAATATATTTCCTCAGCTATCTGCAGACGGGTCTCCAACATCTGTTGTTGCTCCTTCCTCTGCGTCCTTCTAGTCGCTGAATAAAAAATAATCAGGTCTCATAAATATGCCTGAGTGGCCTCCTACAGTATTTCCGAATTACTGGCCGTAACCGAGTTGAAATCCCAGAAGTCTCTGAACTCTTGTGATGTACTCAACAAATTTGCTATCCCTTAACAGGAATGGGTCCATGCACCAGTGCTGTGCATCTATTCCACCACTGTTGATTTTACCATCTAAATACACTGGCACATGGTCCGAGACAGCTACATTGCCAATTTCACAAGCCAATGTTCTGTCCAAGTAATCCAATGGCATTAAAAAGTGTCAGTTCCCATGTGGTACTTGTGTGGGTTGGAAGAGAAAGTAAAGTCTCTTCCATTAGGGTGGAGATGCCTCCACACATCCACTAATCCCAACTCCTCACACATGTCCACCAACTGCTTCGATTGCGCGGGTGTACCTGCCTGGCCCCTTGGCACCCTGTCTACCTCGGGTGATTTAAATCCCATCCAATGACCATGCGGTGTACCCCAAGACTCATTAATTTAGCAACTGCATCAATTATAAATTAAGAGGGTGCACCGGGGGGACAATACACAATCAGAACGCCATACTCTCCTCCATGTATTAGAGTTTTAAGAATGACGGACAGTCCATGTTCGTCCTTAATTTGCTCAATTATCTGGTAAGGGAGGTTCTTCCTTCTTACCAGTATAGCCACTCCTCTACACTTGGAGCTAAAGGAGGAGAAGAATACCCTATCATAACCTCCTTGCTGCAGTTTCAGATGTTCCTTATCAGTTAAATGTGTCCACCCTTTCCCTCCTGAGGCTTGACAGCACCTTCTTTCTTTTTAACGGGGGAATGGCTCCCTTTTACATTCCAGGTGCACCACCTGAACGAATCAGTAGACATGGCCATCCTGGGCAGCCCGTGGTTTCCCAAGAGGAGGAAGCTTATCTGATGTGTGGTGAGCAACAAAGACATTAACTCTATAAAGTCTAAAAACTGCTCCTATGAAAAACTACTATAAATAAAAATCTAACCACCACATATAACTTAAGAAAATACTCAAATAACCGCCAATTATGGAGAGATGTCTTCCCCACCCACCCCCAACATCTCCCTCCACCCCCCCCCCACCCTCCCACCCCAAGCCCCACCATCCTGGCTCCTTCCCACTGAGGCTGTGCCCCAAACGCCAGGCAATCCACAGATTGAAAAAAACATGTTATTTACATTCTGAGAGTTAACAATGGTTGCCCATCTCCCCATACCCCTTCTCCATTCATCCTAAGCACAGGTATAGCCACCCCCAATCCAAAAACAAAAGGACAGCAGTAAAAAATAGTCCCCCGACAATACTTAACTGACCGATATACTAAATAATTCCAGTTTTACGTCAAAGCAGTATGAATAAAGCCGATAACCACAAAAAAGGGGCGAAAAAGTAGCGTTGTCTGTAATGATGTCCCTTTCGCCTTCACCCGACTCGATTTCTTTAATTCAGAGAATTCGCAAAGTCCTTCACCTTTTCTGCTGAATCAAAGTTATATACCATGCCTCCATGAGTGAAATGCAGGGACCTCAAGGAATATTGTATGTTCAGATTCCTTAATTTTCTCTTAACTTCATCAAATGCCCTTTTCTTAATCCAGGCTCCTGAGAAGTCCTGAAAATATATTATTCTTGAGCCTTTGTGCATTAACGCCTGCGGATCTCTTCCCAGTCTTCTTGCTGTTTCAATCACGAACTGTTTTTCTTCATAATGCAGGAGGCGCATTAGGACCACGTGAGACTGCGGGTCCGACCTGGACCTCCACATTGCGATCCAGTGGGTCCACTCCACAGGCCCGACTCCAACTCCATCCCCAAGAATCCAATAAGGTCTTTGCCTTCGTTGCATTCCGGAAGACCCGCGAGCTGTAAGATTTTTCTTCTACTTCACTTTTCCAGGTCGTCCACATGCTCCTGAAGGACCCGAACCTGGTCTTCCAGCATTTGGATCCTTCCTCCTGAGACCTCCGCCACAGTCTCTGATGCCACGGTCCTCTCCTCCGCTGCCTATTCTCTTTGGGCCAACATTTGAATTTCCTGCTCATGCTTTTTCAGCACGGCAGATAATGGTTCCACCGCTGCTTCAATCTTTTCTCAGAGTTTGGCAAACTCCAAGAGTAACTGCTGCTGTCCCATTAAATCCAAAGGGACTGCCCTGGGAGTTTGAGCATTGGCTCCAGGCACCCCCGATGCAGTAGGGGAGTGCCCTGCCTGCTGCACGTCTGTCGGCCCCTTTCCTTCATTTGTTTTCATTCTTGTCCGAAACCTGTCAAACCACAATTACAGCAGCTCCAGACGTTCAGTAAGTTTATATTAGCAATTCCTTTCTCCTATGGATGGTTAATGAGGTGGGGGGAGGGGTCAAAGTCCACCTTGCCGGGGTATTGCACAGAGCCCACCACAGCAGACCACTTAAACCACCGCCACATTGGATTTCCGAGAAAATGGTTTTAAGACCAGTACAGAACAGCTACAGTGTCATACAGCACAGAAACAGACCCTTCGGTCCAACTAGTCTATGCTGACCATGTTCTCAAACCCAACTAATCCCATCTGCCAGTGATTGGCCCATATACCTTCGAACCTTTCCTATTCATGTACTTTTCCAAATGTCTTTTAAACATTGTTACTGTACATGCATCCACTACATCCTCTGGATACCCATTCCACACACAAACCACTCTCTGTGTGAATAAAAATGGAGTTCTTCATGTCTTTTTAAAATCTTTCTCCTCTCCCCTTCAAAATTTGCTCCCTAACCTTGAAAGCCCCACCCTAGGGAAAGGACACCTGCCTTTCACCTCATCTATACCCTTCTTGATATTATAATCCTCTATAAGGTCACCTCTCAATCTCCTCTGCTCCAGTGAAAGAAAACCCAATCTATCAACCTGGCTGTAGGTATATTCATATTCACTTATGATCTGTTCAATGTTGGTGCAGGCTCCCAATTCTCTCACTCTGTGTCCAGGACAGCATTGGGAGATTGGGAAAGGGGAGGGATAGATATCGTGTTTGTTTTTATTTTTAAAATGCACTTGATTCCCACAAATAAAATCAACAGGTACAAGTATAGCACATACAGTATTCCTCATTGCAGCTTCAAGGTTTTGTGTCAGCTTCTTCCGCTTTGGCTCCAGCACATTCGGCTTCCTTCCCCTCCACCACCCCCCCCCCCCAAACCCCCCAACCCCCCAATCCCCGCCCTGAGCCGTTGATGCTTCCATTGTTTATAAAATCAAGAGAGGGATGGATAGGGTAAATAGACAAGGTCTTTTCTCTGGGAGTGTATAACTAAAGAGTAATAGGTTTAGGGTGAGGTGGCCCGGGGCGGGGTGAGTGATTTAAAAGGAACCTAAGGGGCAATTCATGCAGAAGGTGGCGCGTGTAAGGAAAGAGCTGCCAGAGGAAGTAGTAGATGCTGGTATAACTATGACACATTTAAAAGGCATCTGGATAGGTTTATGAATGGAAAGGGTTTAGAGGAATATATGGGCCAAATGCTGGCAAATGAGACCAGATTCGGTGAGGATATCTGGTCATCATAGACCAGTGGACCAAAGGACCGTTTCTGTGCTGTATAATTAGATGACTCTGGTTTGCCGCGCCAGTCTGTTCAATTTCTCTCTGGTGTCATAGTCTTGATATCTCATTCCAAAACTCCCCCACCCCCCTGGGGGCACGTTAACCATTTTGTGTCTAATTGGTTGTCAAGAAGTTGCATTGCAGGTTCATCCTGAATTTACACACTATATTTTTGCTTCCAAAAATCAGACCTGCTCACTCTCAACAGTAACCCAATGTCGTGGAAGATATTAATTTTCAGGTGGAGGTATACAAAATTCAGAGAGGTGTCAGTTGTGACTGTCTTGCTCTTCTGTCCCTGTCAGATCCTGAATCAGCACTTTCAGGAGAATTAGAATGGAGTGAAACAGAGGGAGAGAGAGAGAGAGAGGGATGGTGCTTTCAGTTTTGTGGAATAACAAAAGAAAAGAATGTTCTGCAGAAAGTAGAATTGCTTGTTCTGAATTTCTACCCTGGACTGACAGTGATGACTTTTGTAATCTCTTTTCAGAGTATTTGATCTGAAGATGAAGTTTCAAAATCAACAGATGAAGGGCTTATGCCTGAACCATTGACTCTCCTGCTCCTCAGATGCTGCCTGACCCGCAGTTTTCGACTCTGATTCTCCAGCATTTGTGAGTCACTCAACACATCGGGACTGCAACACTTTTCAACTGTGATCCAATTGGTTCCTGTTTCAGCATCAGTGGGACTGGAAGAGAGACCCTACTGTTGCAGCAACACACTGAATGTGGAGCCTGAAACAGTTATCTGGCCTGGAAAGAGGAATTCAAGGCAGGGAGGGGACATACACGCGTTTGTGTGCAACTGTAGCTTCGGCCATGGAGAAACCATGGAAATGTGGTGACTGCGGGAAAGACTTCCGTGTCCCGTCTGCCCTGGAGACACATCGGCGCAGTCACACCAGAGCAAAGCCATTCTCCTGTCCTGAGTGCGGGAAAGCCTTCAGTGATTCCTCTGCCCTGCTGAGGCACCAGCGGGTTCACACAGGGGAGAGGCCCTTCAGCTGCCCCAATTTTGGGAAGGTGTTCACTCGCTCCTCCCACCTCGTGATTCACTGGCGGCTCCACACCGGTGAGAAGCCCTTCCCCTGCCCCAAATGTGGGAAGGCCTTCAGCGATTCCTCTGACCTGCTGGCCCACCGGTGGGTCCACACCGGCGAGAGGCCGTTCACCTGCCTCGAGTATGGGAAGAGCTTTGCTGTCTCCTCCACTCTACTGACGCACCAGCGGGTGCATACTGGGGAGAGGCCGTTTGCCTGCCCCGAGTGTGGGCAGAGGTTCACAATGTCCTGCAGCTTGAACAAGCACCAGCGGAGGCAAAAATGCTCCCAACAATCAGATTCTGCCGGTAACACTGCTGAGGGTCATCCCCAGGACTGAACCTCCTGCCCTTTCTGACAGTGGGGGTAGTGGGAGAGTAGGTAGGCTTTTTTGTTTTCTACTGGGGGAGTGGAGGGGGAAGAGGGGGTGGTGGCTCAGTGGTTAGCACTGCTACCTCAAAGTGCCAGGGACCCAGATTTGATTCCATCCTCAGGGTGACTGTCTGTGTGGAGTTTGCATGTAATTCCCCCCTGTGTCTGCGTGGGTTTCCTCTGCGTGTTGCAATGTCTTCCTAAAGTCCAAACATGCGCATATTTGGGTGAATTGGCCAAGCTAAATAGTCCCATAGTGTTCAGGAATGTGTAGGTGTGGTGCATTAGTTAGGGGTAAGTGCAGAGTGATAGGGTAGGAGAATGTGTCTGGGTGAGTTACTCTTCAAAGGGTCGCTCTGAACTTGTTGGGCAGAAGGGCCCATTTCCACACTGCAGGGATTCTATGATTCTGTGAACATTGCTTCCAGTGGGCGCTGGTGCTCATTGAGCCCATGACCCGCACAAACCGAAGACCACAAGACCATTGGAGCAGAAGTTAGGATATTTTGACCCATCCAATCTGCTCCACCATTTTTTAGAGACAAAATAAAAAACTGCAGATGCTGGAATCTAAAATAGACAAACAGGAGGCTGGGCACAACAGGAGGTGGAGAAGTCAGCATTTCAGGTATTATCCCTCAGGACTGAAGAAGGGTTCTACCCAAAACGTTGAAATCTCCATTAGAAATGATTTATGAGATGTTGTTAGAACTAGAGGGCATAGGTTTAGAGTGAGAGGGGAAAGATTTAAAAGGGACCGAAAGGGAAAACTTTTCATGCAGAGTGTGGTGCGTGTATGGAATAAGCTGCCAGAGGAAGTGGAGGAGGCTGGTAGCATTACATAATTTAAAAGACATTTGCTTGGGGACATGAATAGAAAGGGTTAGAGGGATTTTGGCCAAGTGCTGGCAAATGGGACTAGATTAATTTAGAATATCTGATCAGCATGGATGAGTTGGACTGAAGGATATGTTTCCGCGCTTTACCTCTCTATGACTACCGGTCCTGATGTAAGTTCAGAATTGAGTAACTTTGAATAATTCAATCTTGTTGAATTCACCTCCGGGAAGGTTTCAAATGAACCCCTCTTAGCGATATGATTTACCTTCGCCGAGTTGGATAAAATATCCCATCAAGTTCAACATGAATGCACAGTTGAAGAAGTCAGAAGACACACAACATCAGGTTACAGTCCAACAGGTTTATTTGAAATCCCAAGCTTTGGGAACATTGCTCCTTCATCAGTGCTGCTCCTTCATCACTTCACCTGATGAAGGAACAGTGCTTCGAAAGCTCATGAGATCAAATCAATCTATTGGGTTTGTCACCTGGTGTTGTGTGACTTCTGACCTGTCCACACCCAGCACCTCCACTTCAGAGTTGACGAATGAGATCAGATTTTATTCAGCATGATTTAGTGAGATATTCATCTGGATGTCCTTATGACTGAAACATTGATCCTCCTGCTCCTCGGGTGCTGCCTGACCTGCTGTGCTTTTTCAGATCACACTCTCAACTCTGATCTCCAACATTTTCAGTCCTCACTTTTTCCTGGTGCATGTGGAAACTCAACACTGTCAGAGTGACAAAGAGACGTCAGTCATCGAGTACTATAGCACAGAGACAGGCCCTTCAGCCCAAACCGGTCCATGCTGACCAAAACGTTTGTCAACACTAACCCCATTTCCCTGCACTTGGCCCATATCCTTCTAAAGCTTTCCTATCCATGTATTTGTTGAAACGCATTTTCAATGTTGTTAACGTACCTGCTTCAACCATTTCCACTGGCAGCTGGTTCCCCAGGCGAACTACAGTCTGTAAATATTTTGCCCCACATCTTTTCTTTCTCCTCTCACCATAAAAGCACGTCCTTTGTCTTGAAATCCTCCCCCTAGGGGAGACAGCTACCATTAAGCCAACTCCACCCCTCCATGGTTTGAAAATATTGCCTCTCAACTTCCTCTGCTCCAGTGGAAAAAAACATCCCAGCCTAAATTTTAATTTGATAATAATGGCAGTGATGATTTTGGCTGTGTGTGTGTGTCAAGGATCTCTCATTTCTAAGCCAATACTGTGCCTCTTAAGTTCACCTGATCTTAAAACGAATGGCACCCCATTCATTTAAAATGTCCATGTTTTCTGTGTAAAGTCGGTCCTGGTCAGGAAAAAGGCAGTGGTGTCTTATATTCCCATAGACTTCTTGTGACTGGGTTCATAGGCTCTGTTTTAAGATGTATGAGTAAATCTTCAGAACAAAAGATTAATGCAGCCTTTATTCATGTCTCATTATTAAAAACACTTTCTCCATTTACAGATGTGATTGAGAAGCTTCTCCCAATGAATCTTTGACTGATAACAACATTTGTCAGGCTTTTGAAAGTCACTGCACCTCTGTCACAGCACAGGGGAGGGCTCTTTCAGACAGAACGCATCATGCAGAAAATTCTCCCACATTAGTCGAGCAAAGTTGACGTCTTTTAAGACATTGTGAAACTTGAAAGGGTTCAGAAAATGTTTGGAAGGATGTTGCCAGGGCTGCAAGGTTTGAGCTACAGGGAGAGGCTGAATACGCTGGTACTATTTTCCCTGAAGCTTCAGAGTCAGCCAGAAACATCTGTTGAATCAAGAAACATCTCTTCCTGCAGCAGCTTCAGACAGACTGCTTGCGAAAACCCAAACCAGGGGAAAAGAATGGGACAACTGCCCTTTCATTGTAGAAGTGTTTTAGAAAATAAAATGTCAAACCCTTTTCCCTGATTGTTGCCTTAGCCAGTATCTGTTAACCATTAGTGAAATTCTTAATCCTAGACGAATGAGAAGTTCTGCCTTTTACAACCCCTCCTGAAAATAAACCAAGAACAACATAATCTTCTTAAAGGAATAGCATCATCACAACAGAAAGCACCTGAACTGAAACATTTGTATCAAAGGGCTGTACAGTTAGCTGGACAAGAAAACAGGTTTTCAATTTCAATCAATTTAAATCAGCCCCATTGGCTACCAAAAATTTATTAAATTTAAATCCTAAAGTTTTGACAACAGGACCAATCCTATCATAAAGAATTGGTGCTCTCAGTCATCTGTGTATTAGAGAAAGCATCATTTAGAAAAATAGAGAAGGACATTCCTGACAGAGGAATCGGAGGAGGCATCCCCCACAGAGGATGGCACAGAATAGTCCGGAAGACACAAAACCTGGTTGTAATCTGAGAGATTAAATTCTGTTTTGTGTTATCTGAGTGGGACATGTATTGATTGGAACAGCATACCAGAAGAATCTTGATTTATTCCAGAATACTCATTAGTTAGGACGGATTTATTTAGTTTGTTAGTTTGTTCACCGTGAGAGTTGGTTAAATAAATTGTTGATTTTAAAGTGTCAGAGATTTACTTTGAGCACTACAACAGGTTACACCACTTATCACACTGACTTTACACATTAAAAGGCAATGTGCCACTCTTTGGACGTTTCGGTTTGAGATCTTGGAGAGTTGGGGGGAGTGGGTTCAGCCTTCGCTTTATAACAGTATTGATGACATTCTCTTGAATGCAATGGAGTCAATATTAATCCCAGCCTCATGGTGTGGTTGTGGGTGAATCACCTTAATTTGGCTCCTGACTCAGAAACCGCACAGAGAATCAACTGCTGAAACAATGATTTTCACTTTATTGCACGTAGCAACCACAAATAAAACCTCTCAAGTTCATTCAGCTTCACCCCCCCCAAACTTGGCTGTCACCCAGTTGATGGCTGAATGTAACTGGGTTTCCACCGACAGTGCCCATCTCTGGAAGTGTCCAGGGGTTTGATGCAGTATTATTCTTCTAAGGACTGCTGCTGCTGCATCATTCTGGAGTTGAATTTTGGTGGCGTTTCCTCAATTTCAAATCTGTGGTGTGACTTTTTTTTAAGACTCGAACATCACCTCACATTGCTGGAGACCTCAGGTCTGTAGTTTACCTTCTTATCCTTGAAGGTTAGCTGACTGTTTGAAACAGCCTGCCCTGCAATTAACCCCTCTATGTCAGGGCTTTCCTTCTACAGGCAGAATTAATTGTCCTTTTGTCACACCATTATTAAATAACATTATCTCACCTGTCCCAAGAAACAACATATTGTGTTGCCTCCTTCTTCCCAGGGATGGTTAACAAGCCATTTATCGTATTGAATCTGCTCTGCCATTCAATCATGGCTGATATGTTTCTTAACCCCATTTTCCCTGTAACCTTTGAACCCCTTGATACTCAAGAATGAGTGAATGGCAGACTCAATGGGCTGAATGGCCTAATTTCACTTCCTGTGGTGTCACAGTTTCTCATCAGCCCTTTTGTTTCTTGCTCCAGAAAACGTTATTGTTGACTCGTGAAGTTGGGGAAGTTCTGGAGTTTACAGGTGCACACCACGCTCCTCTCTGCCTCCTCCTCAGCCTTCAAGTAAAGGGAAGACCTTTCATAACAGAGATAAGGAGAACTTCAGACAGAGAGTGGTGTATCTATGGAATTCACTGCCCCAGAAGGCTGAGGAGGCCAGATCATTGAATATATTTAAGATTGGATAACTAGGTTCTTGAGTATCAAGAGGATCAAAGGTTATGGGGAGAATGGGGTTGAGAAACTTATCAGCCATGATTGAATGGTGGAGCAGACTCAATGGGCTGAATGGCATAATTTCTGCTGCTATAGTCTTATGATATGCTGATGTGTGGAGACGTGAGGGTGGGGGAAAAGAGGGGAATACAATTAAGGTGAAGCTGCATACAGATACACAGGAAATACACAAATTGTACGATAAATGTCAGACCACATAGAAGCACTGGCATACAGAGGGATCTGACCAAATAGATCTCCAAAAGTGACAACACAGGCAGGTAACGTGATTAAGAAGGCACACAGCACGTTTGCCTTGAGTGGAAGAGTTGGCGAGTTACGTTACAGCTATTTATTCCGGTCACATTCAGAATATTGCGTCCAGTCTGGTCGCCACACTACCGGAAGGACATGGACACTCTGGGGAGAGGGTATAGAGAAGGTTCACGAGGACATTGCCTGGTCTGGAGGTGTCATTATGAGAAGAGTTGGGATAAACCTGGATTATTTTCACTGTAAAGATGGAGGCGGAGGGATGACCTCAACAAAATGATGAGACACCCAGATTGGCTGGACGGGGGCAGCATTGCACTGATGCCTCACAGCACCAGGGAAACTGGTTCGATTTCAGTCTCAGGTGACTGTCTGTGTGGAGTTTGCACATTCTCCCTGCGTCGATATGGCTTTCCTCTGGTTTCCTCTCACAATCCAAATGTGTATGTTAGGGTGGAGTGGCTATGCTAAATAACCTGCCAATCCCTGAGCAGTGTGTAAAGTTGGATTGTCCGTGCTTAAGTTGCCCCACAGTGGTCAGGAATGTGAAAGTTAGGTACATTAGTCAGGGGTAAATGTCGAATAATAGGGGTAGGGAAATGGGTCTGTGTGGATTATTCTTTGGATGTTTGGTGTTGGGCCAGATAGTCTGTTAGATACTCAGAGGCTTTCCCCCAGGGTGGAAAAGTCAAATACAAGAAGGCACAGGTTCAAGGTGAGAGGGAGACAGTCTGGGGGAGAATTGAAAGGGAAGATTTTTCACACAGTTGGATGGTGGATGCCTGGAATGCACTGCCAGTGAATGTAGTGGAAAGAGGCACCTTAGCAACACTTAAGGTATATCTGGATAGACACATGAATGGGAGGTGAATACAGGGACAGAAACAACGCATCAGCAATAAATAGAAAATCTAAGTTAGGATTAAGAATTGGCACAGGCTTGGGCGGGGAGGGGGTAGGGGGTAAAGTGAACTTTCAAAAAGCAGGGGATACCTGTATGCTGATGAAGGGGTGGGTGGAGGCTCAGGTGGAGCATAAACACTGACAGAGGCCAATTGGATCGACTGTGCTGGAGACTCAATGGGACAGAGACAAATAGATCTGAAATTCATACACCTGCACTTCAGCCGCTTCTGTGGACTGTTTCCGTAGGGAAGGTGCAATCCCAGGCTCAGAGAGCGTCAGTCCCCACTGGAAGTAAAGTGGGTGAGAGTGCGGCCAGTCAGCATAAAGAAACCCCTTGCCCCTCCCACTTCACCCACTAAACAAGGTTCAAGATGTGACTCTCAGCAATAGTAACAGCAGAATCCAACCCGAATCCCTGCGCCATCTCACTTGTGAAGTTGCTGGTTTCTCCACAAGTTGCACGACTGGGTGAAGCCCTTCCCACACACTGGACAGGTGAACGGCCGCTCCTTGGTGTGGATGTGCTGGTGTTTGTGCAGGGTGGAGGAATCGCAGAAGTTGCTCCACATGGGACAGGTGAATGGCTTCTCCCCAGTGTGGACGCGGAAGCTGAGCAGCAGGTGATCCGACTGGGTGTAGCCCTTCCCGTACACGGAGCAGGAAAACGGTTTCTCCCCGGTGTGGATCCGCTGGTGCGGCAGCAGGTGGTGTGACTGAGTGAAGCCCTGCCCACACACGGGGCAGATGAACGGGTTCTTGCTGGTGTGGACACACTGGTGGGCCAGGAGGTGGTGTAATTGAGTGAAGCCTTTCCTGCACTGAGTGCAGGTGAACAGCCGCTGCCCCGTATGAAAACGCCGATGAAGCTCCAGCGCAGATAGCGAGGGGAAACCATTCCCACACTCTCCACATTTCCACGGTTTCTCCATAGTGCAGGTGCCCTCGTCTCTCTCAGACCTTAACAATCAGTTGAAAACTCGCTCAAGCTTACAGCATGTGTGTGGTGTTACTGGTGAACCCGCTGATAATTGGAGGACTCTCATTCAGACTGTGAAGCTTGTTCCAGTCACTACTCTGGTGTGTGGGTACGTGAGACTCTGAGTTTCCTGTCACACTGACGTCTAAAACCTAACTAAGCAGACAGACCTTCCCCCCTTTGTTTTCAAGGCCGTCAATATCCACGTCCTCGTGAATCAAGTGACTGTCAGACTTTGATGTGATGTTTGGTCTGAGATTTCTGCCGCCAAATTCTTCTCTTGTAATATTCCTGTGAAGTGATTGCAAAGGTCATCACAGTCAGTCCATGATAGAAAATCTGAACGTAATTCTAGTTACTGTGGAACATTCTTTCCTCTCAATCCCAAAGATCTTTGTGTAGATCTATATGTAACTGTAAACCAACAGGGTTATGGGGCAGACTGCATACCTCCACGAAGAGTTCATATGGACTCAAGTTGCTGAATGGACCTCTGCAGTGCAGTATTGACCCTCTTACTGAAGGTCAACAATATGATGCAGTAAGATATTACAAGCCCAGAAACAACTGCAAATCAGACAAGGTCTTTTCAGAAGTTGGACCATGAACTTCTGAAGCTGCTGCTGCTCTTCCTCTCTCTCTGAATGAAGATTGATCTTCACCCAGATTGCAACTTCCTTCCTCTGTCCAAATAGTAGTGAACACAGCCCTTTTTTTGAAGGATGGCATGTTTCCTGATCATCACAATGAAAGGGGTGTCTTCCCCCTGATATGCAAAGAGACGGTGAGTCAGGGGAGGGCAGGGTCACGTCTTATGTTGTTGTGTTGAATCTGTGACAGCTGCAACAATTCACCCCAACTCCTGTACTCAGTGCTCTGACTGATGAAAGCAAGCATGCCGAAAGTCTTCTTCACCGCCCTGTCTACCCATGATTCCACTTTCTCGGAGCTATGAACCTGCACCCCTACATCTCTTGGTTTGAAAGACTGCATTTGAACAGATTTGGTGCTTGTTGGTATGTGTGCTTATCTCGACTCTAATTCGGTATTTTATACTGAATGCCATGACTGATGAAGGCCAGTGTGCCAAAAAATTTCTACCTGTGACTCCATTTTCAGAGAACTGTGAACCTGTACTCCAAGATCCCTCTGTTCCACTACACTCCTTAAGGTCCTGCCATTCACCATGAAATTCCTACCTTGATTTGACTATACAAAATGTAAGACCTCACACTTATCTATATTAAACTCCATTTGCCATTAACCTTCAACCTATGCCCTCTAATTTGGGACTCCCCCACCCCAAGAGAAAAGACCTTGCCTATTTACCCTACCCATGCCCCTCATGATTTTATAAATGTCTATAATGTCACTCCTCAGCCTCCAAAGCCCCAGGAAAAATAGCCCCAGTCTATTCAGCCTCTTCCTGTAGCTCAAACCCTCCAACCCTGGCAGCATCCTTGTAAATGTTTTCTCAACCCTTTCAAGTTTCACAACACCCTTCCTGTAGCAGAAAGCACAGAATTGCATGCAGTATTGCAACAATGATGGAACCAATGTCCTCTCTGAAGAGGATTTTAAAACAATATTTATAACTACAAGCAAATCAAGTTAGTTGGGCATGACCTTCCCATAGCAGTTTGTTTTGGTTGTCCTTCATTAACCTATGCTTTATAATATGTATGAAAATATTTTGAGGGATGGGATTGTCTGAAATTGCCAGTTGTATCCTTTTCCTCATTACTATTTACTATTCAATTCAGCCCATTGAGTTGACTCTGCCATTTATTCAGATCACGATTATTCTGGCAAACATTTACTCCACTTTCCTGCCATTGTCCCATAATCCTCAATTCACTTACTGATTTAAAAAAAACAACTATCTCAGCCTTGAATGCAAATAACAACCCAGGCTCAACAGCACTCTGTCGTATCAAGTTCCACAGATTTGCTGCCCTCAGGAGAAATCCCTATCTGTCCTAAAAATGCAATCTCTTGTTTGGAGGTTATTTCCTCTGGTCCCAGATTCACCCACTTTTCCACATCTAGCCTGTCAAGTCTCCTCAGAATCTTGTACGTGACAATAAGGTTATCTCCAATTCTTCTAACTTCTAATAAGCACAGGCCCAACCTATTCAGTTCTCCTCATAAGACATTCTTTCCATACCTGATATCATCATGGTCAACTTTCTCTGGAGTGCCTCCAATGCCAATATATCCTTCCTCAGGTAAAGGGCCCAAAACTGTTCACAGTATTCAGTTGTGGCCTGACGAAGGCCTTAAATAGGTTCACTATAACCTTCCTACATTTATACTCTATTGAAAAGGCCAACCTCCCATTTGCTTCCCTATTACTCACTGAAATTGGATGAAGACATTCGTGGACGTGATTCCAAATTCCTCTGTTCTAAACTTTTCTCCATTTAATATTCAGTTCTTCACCTCCTGACAAACTGCATTACCTCATTTTCCCATCTGCCAACCTTTCGCTCATTTGCTTAACCTGTCTTTATCCCTCTCCAGATATCTAATGTCATCCTCACCACCTGCTTTCATATCAACTATCTTTTCTGCAAACTTAGCAATAGTACGTTCACTTTACTTATCCAAGTAATTCATACATATATATTGCAAATAATGTTGGCCCCAGCGCTGATCCCTGTGGTAAGCCACTAGTTACAAGTTGCCATCCTGATCATGCTCCTTATCACAACTATGGTAGTTAGCCAATCCTCTACCCATGCTAACATACAGTCTCCAACACCCTGGGCTCTTTGATTATTTCATGAGATGTGAATATCATTGACTGTGCCAATAACTCTTCCCAAATTGTCCTTGAAAATGTGGTGTTGAGCTGCCTCTTAAATTGCTTCACAAATATGACGTGGACTACCACAATGTTTAGGAGTGAGTTCCAGCATTTTGGTCAATAACAGAAGTAATGCGATATATTCCGCAGTCGGAATGCTGTGCTCACACTTGTTTGTTCTTGGTGGTTGAGGTCATGGCTTGGAAGGTGGTTTTGAAGAACCACCACTCATGCAACCAAGCCAGACTGATAGATTGTGGCCCCAGACTCTGCCACTTTGACTTTCCTCATCAATCACGCAGGGCTCTTTGCTTACTATTTCACGAGATGTGAATATCATTGGCTGTGCCGACAACTCTTCCCAAACTGACCTTGAAAAGTGTGCTGAGCTGCCTCTTAAATTGCTTCACAAATATGATGTGGATTGCAACAATGTTCAGGAGTGAGTTCCAGCATTTTGGTCAATAACAAAGAAATAATACAATATATCTTGCACTCAGAATCCTGTGTTCACACTTGTTTGTTCTTGGCAGTTGAGGTCATGGCATGGAGCGTGCTATTGAAGAACCACCACTCATGCAATCAAGTCAGACTGATAGATTGTGGCCCCAGACTCTGCCATTTGATTTTCCTCATCAATCTACATTCTTTCCAGCCATGTTTCAGTCTCAAACTGCCACGCATTGCCTTCCAATACGGCTTAAAGGTAGGAATACACAAGATAATCAATCGTATTTTGGGTTGTATAAATCTTAGCCTGCCAGAATTATTTTCTCAGACTTTAATTAAACTTTAGTTACACTTTAGTTGACTGCTTGAAATGGTTTGTTAGTCAGACTTGAATCATCATGCTCAAAGGAGACAATGCCAATAATATCATTAAACTCCTCTTTTTGTTAAAAAAGGACAAGCTCTTGATTTATTTTTACAACTTACTGGTATTCACACCTGCACATTCAAGGTCAAACTCAGACATCATAAATGAAATTACACCATTAATTTTGTTTTACAACAATCCAACAGATTAATTAATAATACACAGTGAATACCAAGGCTGATTAATGTGAAATTAAATTTGACCGAAAGAATGTAAAATCAAGATGTGAGATAACAAATGGGGGAAGGGCAGAAGGTAAGAAATGCAGCATCACAGAAGATGCTCCTCCAGGGAGTGTATTTTACCAACTACAACTGCTCAATATAAACAAACACTCTGACATGATCCTCCGGTTTTAATGTAAACCATAGCCCCATACAGTAGGTACCATTTAAATAAGTTTATAGATACAAGCCTTGAGCAAATCCAGCCTCCAGCCGGACCCCCCGCTTCTTGGAGCTCGGACCTTCCTCCAGCTCCGGGGGGGTTGTTGAGCTCCTGGGCTCCGGCCGCCGCCGAAGAAGCCGCGGGCGCCGGCTCTCTCTCCTCCACCGCCGACATTTTTAATTTGTTTTCTCGTTCACCCGGTAACCGTCACCTCCCCCTTCCCGGGCCCCGGAAATTATACAAAAATAAACAATAAACCCCACCGGGGACTGTCTCCTTTACTTCACAACTTTTGTTTGAAAAGTTCCGACTTTAATTTGAAATGTATTTTAAAGGTATTTTCTGAGGTAAACGATGCCTGTCTGCCCCCCTCCCTCCGTCAGAAACCGCCCGCTGAGTCGATGAGAAAACCGCAGCCTCGCGCCGCCATCTTTGTTTTTCTTCTTCTTTCCGTCTCCTCCTTCTGTGACGCGCGTCGTCCACGCCCCGCCCAATCAGAACGCACTTTACACCAACTGACCAATGGCGACCGGCGCAGGTTGTCACTGCCAGAGTTTGTGTCCAATTGCCAATTCGGGATAATAAAGGGAGGAGCCACAATTTTTTTTATGTGACTGCACATCTCATTCCTTTTGCCTGTCTCTTCCACAGGGGAGGGGGAATCCCAAACTAGAGGGTACAGGTTTAGGGTGAGAGGGGAAAAATTTAAAATGAACCCAAGGATTAAAAAAAAGTGTGAAAGTTAATTCGCCTCAAGAAAAGCCCCTCTCTTACGACCTGAACAAAATAGATTGTTCACAGCCTATTACTCACTAAACAAGAAGGATGTTGTGAAACTTAAAAGAGTTCAGAAATTATTTAGAAGAATGTTGCTAGGGTTGGAGGGTTTGAGCGACAGGGAGAGGCTGAATTGGCTGGGGCTATTTTCCCTGGAGCATTGGAGGCTGAGGGGTGACCTTATGGAGGTTTATAAGATCTTGACAGATATGGATATGAGAAAAAGATAAGGTTTTCACTGGGGCGGGGGAGTCCAGTACAAGAGGGCATTAGTTTTTGGGTGAGAGGGGAAAGATTTAAAACGACACCAAGGGGCACCTTTTTCACATTTAGGTTGGTGTGTGAACTGAATGAGCTGCCAGGAAAAATGGTGGAGGCTGGTACAAATACAACATTTAAAAGGCATCTGGATAGGTACATAAATAGGAAGTTTTAGAAGGATATGGACAAAGTGCTGGCAAATGGGACAAGATTAATTTAGGCTATCTGGTTGGCATATACCGAAGGATCGTTTTTGTGCTCTACAACTCAATGGTTCTATTTCCACAGAGCCAGAACCAATTTCAAAAGGCTAGCAATAGGCCATTCGCCCCTTACACACTGTCCTCAACTGTGGCCTAACTGAGCATATTTCAATTCTCAGTGCTATGTAATGAGCCAGACTTTATTAAAAATCTTAAAGCAAAGGAACACTTAGGAGGCAGCGATTATAATAGGGTAGAGATCAGTGTGCAGTTTAAAAAAGGGAAGACAAAATTAGATGTAATGGTGTTACAGTTAAATGAAGGGCAATAAGAGAGGAATTGACAAAAATTGACTGGAAGCAGAGCCTAGTGGGGAAGACAGTAGAGCAACAATAGCAGGAATTTCTGGGTGTAATTGAGGACACAGTACAGAGGTTCATTCCCCCAAAAAAGAAAGATTATTGGGCGGGGTGGGGGGGAAAGAAGACTGCCATAGCTGACAAAGGAAGTCATGAAATGTATCAACAAAAAAGAGAGCCGAGAAAGTGGCCAGACCACTGGGAAATCAGAAGCTTGGGAAAACAACAAAAACAAACAGAAGATAACAAAGAGAGAAATAAGGAAGGAGAGGATCAAATATGAAGGTAAGTGGACCAGTAATGTTAGAAATGATAGTAAAAGTTTTTTGCAATACATAAACAAACGAGCGGCAAAAGTAGAAATTGGGCTGCCCCAAATTGATGCAGGAAGGCTAGTGATGGGAGATAATAAATAACTGAAGAACCTAATAAATACTGTGTGTCAGTTTTCACAATGGAAGACATGAGTAATATCCTAACACTTAAGGAGAGTTAAGGGGCAGAGTTGAGTATGGTAGCCGTTACAAAAAAGAAAGTGCGAGAAAAGCTAAAAGGTCTAAAAATTGAGAAATCTCCTAGCCCTGATGGCTACAGCCTAGCGTTCTGAGGGAGGTGGTTGAAGAATTAGCAGAGATGTTGGTTGTAATCTTTCAAAAATCACTGCAGTCAGGGAAAGTCCCAGATGATTGGAAAATCACTGTCGTAAGTCCTTTGTTCAAGAAAGGATCAAGACAAAAGCTGGAAAATTATACGCCGATTAGCCTAACCGCAGTTGTAGATAAAATTCTAAAATCTATCATTAAGGATGAGATTTCTAAATTCTTGGAAGTGCATGGTTGGATTAAAATAAGTCAGCATGGATTTAGTAAGGGGAGGTCGTGCCTGACAAACTTGAAGAGTTAACAAGTAGGTTAGACTTGGGAAACCCAGAGGATGTCATCTACCTAGATTTCCAAAAGGCCTTTGGTAAGGTGCCTCATAGGAGGCTGCTGAGAAAAGTGAGGGTCCATGGTATTGGAGTTGAGCTACTGGCATGGATTGAAGATAGGCTGCCTGAGAGAAGGCAGAGAGTTGGGATAAAAGGTTCTTTTTCGGAATGGCAGCTGGTGACAAGTGGTGTCCCTCAGGGCTCAGTGTTGGGGCTGCAGATGTTCACTTTATATATTAATGATCTGGATAAAGGGACTGGGGGCATTCCTACGAAGTTTGCTGATGATACAAAGTTAGGCAGACAGGCAGGTAGTTCTGAGAAGGTGGGGAGGCTGCAGAAAGATTTGGACAGTTTAGGAGTGTGGTCCAGGACATGGCTGATGAAATTCAATGTAAGCAAATGTGAGGTCTTGCACTTTGGAAAAAAGAATACAGGCATGGACTATTTTCTAAACAGTGAGAAAATTCATAAAGCCAAAGTACAAAAGGGATCTGGGACTGGTGGTCCAGGATTCTCTAAAGTCTGACTTGCAGGTTGAGTCTGTGCTTAAGAAAGCAAATATAATGACGTTATTTATCTCAGAGTTGGAATGTAAAAGCAGCAATGTGCTGCTGAAACTTTATAAAGCTCTGGTTAGGCCCCATTTAGAATACTGTGTCCAATTTTGGGCCCCACACCTCAGTAAGGACATAGTGGCACTGGAGCATGTCCAGCGGAGATTCACACGATGATTGCTGGTATCATAGGCCTAACAGACAATGAACAGCTGAGGATCCTGGAATTATATTCATTAGAATTTAGAAGGTTGAGGGCAGATCTAATAGAAACTTACAAGATAGTGCATGGCTTAAAGAGTGTGGATGCTGGTAAGATTTTTTCCATTAGGCAGGGAGACTAGGACCCATGGGCACAGCCTGATAATTAGAGGGGGTCAGTTTAGAATGGAAATGAGGAGACATTTCTTCAGCCAGAGAGTGGTGGGCCTGTGGATTTCATTGGCATGGAGCGCAGTGGAGACCGGGACATTAAATGTCTTCAAGGCAGAGATTGATAAATTCTTGGTATCGCAAGGAATTAAGACCTATGTGGAGAGAATGGGTAAGTGGAGTTGAAATGCCCGTCAGCCATGATTAAACGGCAGAGTGGACTTATGACCTTACTTCCACTCCAATGTCTTATGGTCCGAAGGAAGAGCTCTTTGCTATTCACTTTACCTCCATTTCTAATGATTTTATAAATCTTAGTAAGGTCACCCCTCAACCCCCTACACTCCAATGAAGACAGTCCCAACCTTTCCTTATAACTCAAACCCTCCAGTCCTGGCAACATCCTGGTAAATCTTTATGGAACCCTCTCTAATAGTATTCTTCCTGTCACAGAGCCACCAAAACTGTACTCAGTACCCAGAAAGTGGCCTCACCAACATCCTGTACAACCTCAACGTGATGTCCCAACTTCTACACTCAATGGGGTGGACAGTGAAGGCAATGGTGCAAAATGCCTTCTCTTCCACCTGTCTAGCAGTGATGCAACTTTCAAAGAACTATATACCTGAACCCCCTAACCACTTCCCCCACCCACCCTGCCAAAGTGTCTCTGTTCTACAACACAACCCAGGGACCTACCATTAACTGTACATAGCAATGCTGAAAATTCCTGCATTCTTCGCCTGAAGCCCACTGAAGATGTTACCCAGTAGGTAACGAAACGTCTGGAAATGAACCTTGCAGCTCAGCAAGCAAACGTACATCCAAAACCTCAACCTGAGCTACAAATCTTCTCAAAACTCACTATGTCCAGTCCTTCCTTGTTTCGCAAAATGCAACTTCTCACTTTTATTCATACTTCTCCCCTCTCCCATAGACACACACACACACACGCCCCACAACACATTTACAGGCTTAAACACCATCACACTCACCTCACTCTTACGCACGCACTCACACACAAACTCGTATATACACCGACACACACACACACAAACTCTATGGAGTGAATTTGTATTGGCCGAATTATATTTGCAGATACTTTCAATTTTGCTCAAAAAGCACACGATCTGCAGGCAGTCAATCCATGCAATATTTTATAAATTCCTACCTTGGAAATAGAACCTGTCTGATTCAAGATTGGAATACTGACAGACTCGAACCTCACATCTTTAATGCATTGTGTGAGCTGAGATGTCACTTTTTTTTAATAAAACATTAAGTCATCTCAAGAACGTGACTTTAAAGATGTTCTGGGATTTACATATTAATGAACTAAAACCTGCAACCCATTCTAAAAGATGAAAGACATAACAACAATCTAGCTTTGTTCAATAGATCCTATCAGTCGCATGACACTGTGATCTTTTGCTATACAATCGGTGTATTATTCCCCGGCTAACAGCTACCCGATGAAGGAGCAGCACTCTGAAAGCTAGTGCTTCCAAATAAACGTGTTGGAGTATAACCTGGTGTTGTGTGATTTTTAACTTTATCTACCCCAGTCCAACACCGGCACCTCCACACCGTTTCCAGTGAACCCAGCCCACATCTCCCGCTGCTGCCAGTAAACTATACAATGCTGATGAAACGGTGCAGTACCTGCACTTCTGAAAAATTTACAACTTCTAACGATACTAGCTACTCATTCACTGCTCCATCTGATACATGACATTGGAAACTTAGTGCAGGAAGCTGAAATGAAATGAGTAGCT
The DNA here is from genome assembly GCF_047496795.1 of Chiloscyllium punctatum. Taxonomy (NCBI): domain Eukaryota; kingdom Metazoa; phylum Chordata; class Chondrichthyes; order Orectolobiformes; family Hemiscylliidae; genus Chiloscyllium; species Chiloscyllium punctatum. The sequence goes on along the minus strand of NC_092774.1, from coordinate 40,411,663 downwards.
TTAAAACAAAAACATCTTGGAGCACAAAGCCTTCAATGAGAGTCTGAGCCCGGCGATAAGTTCAGGTAACCTTTATTGTGACCCAACGTTGTTACAGCTTCAGATCCCCCCCCAGCAAAAAGGTGTAGAAAAAGTCGCTGCTTTTTAAATAGCTTAAGGTCAAAGAGTGCACCCCCACCCCACACCACCTCACCTTCTTTACTATGGTCAGCACCGAGTTGTCAGTTTGTAATTGGATCCTTGGTACAGCCTTAACTGTAGGAAGTATTGCCCCACTCAGCAATTTCAACCCATACCCTGTAAACAATTAAGTCTTTCCCCACTCAATGACCGATGGCAGTGGTGGGCAATGAAGAGTCAACCATGCTGTTGTGGGTCTGGAGTTATGAGTAGGGTAAAGGATGCAGCTGGGACGACCGAGTGAATCCTTCCCCACATTAGCAGTTTCTTTCCCTAAAAAGGGATGTGAGTGAATCAGATGGGTGATGTCCCCCAAACATTCATTTCTTCATTAGGTTCTGAACTCCAGATTTCTGACCGAAAGCCAATTCCACCATCTGCCATGGCAGGATTCAAACCTGGGATTCCCCGGAACTGGGTTGATAGTCCAGTCAATAAGGCAATTGGCTATCCCTTCTTTAATCCCCCTGCGATGGCACATGAACTCGCTGGTGCCTCCGCAGATGAGAAGCGCGGGTAAAGCCCTTCTCACTGCCTCTCCCCAGTGTGCACCTGCCGGTAGGCCAGCAGGATTGAGGAATTGCTGAAGGCCTTCCCACACTCATTGCAGAAGAACGGCCTCTCTCCAGTGTGCCCCTGCCTGTGGGCCAGCAGGGTGGAGGCCTGGGTAAAGCCCTTCCCACACTCGGGGCAGCTGAAGGGCCTCTCCCGTGTGGACCCGCTGGTGCCTCACCAGGTCGGAGGAATTGCTGAAGGCCTTTCCGCACTTGGGGCAGATGAATGGCCTCTCCCCAGTATGACTGCGCTGATGAGTCTCCAGGATAGAAGGGACACGGAAGCCTTTTCCGCAGTCGCCACACTTCCACGGTTTCTGCACGGGGCGGGATCCATTGGGTTTCTCCATGGCCGAAGCTTCAGCTGCACACAAACACATGTACAGCCCCTCCCTGCCGTGAATTCCTCTTTCTAGGCTGTATAACTGCTTCAGGTTCCACAATCAGTCCGCTGCAACAGTAGGGTCTCTCATCCAGTCCCATTGATGCTGAAGACGTGCTCCAACAGGAACCAAAAGGCTTTGCTCCTTCTCAGAGAATCACAGTCAAAAATTGTTGCAGTCCTGATGGATTGAGTGACTGTCGGACATTGACGTCGAAGTGAGGACTGCAGAAGCTGGAGAGTCAGAGTTGAACAGTGCGGCGCTGGAAAATTACAACAGGTCCGGCAGCATCCGAGGAGCAGGAAAGTTGATGTTTCAGGCATCAGGCATCAGCCCTTCATCTGTTGATTTTGAAACTTCCGTCTTCAGATCATCAAATGCTTTGTAAAAAGAGATGACAAAAGTCATGATTGTCAGTGCAAGGTAGAAATTCAGAACAAGCAATTCTACTTTCTGCAGAACATTCTTTTCTTTTGTTATTCCACGCTGAATATGGAAAGCACCATCCCACTCTCTCTCCCCCTCTGTTCTCACACCGCTCTAACTAATTCTCCTGAAGGTGTTGATTCAGGATCTTACAGGGGCAGAACAGCAAAAACTTCAAGACTGACATCTCTCTGAATTTTGGATAACTCCCCTGCTGAGAGTGAGCAGGTCTGATTTTGGGAAGCTCCAAAAATAGTGTCAGTTCAGGGTGAACCTGCAATGCAAGTTCTTGAGGAACAACCAGACATGAAGTGGTTAACATCCCTGGAAAGGAGAGAGCAAAATAAGACATCAAAGGCATTAAAACCGACACCAGAGAGAAACTGAACATACAGATGTGGCAAGCCAGAGTCAGAGATAGACAGCATGGAAACAGTCCAACTCGTCGATACCAACCAAATATTCTAAATTAATCTAGACCCATTTGCCAGCATTTGGCCCACAACCCTCTAAACCCTTCCATTTTATATTTTCATCCAGATGCCTTTCAAATGTCATAATTGTACACCCATTTCCTCTGGCAGCTCATTCCTTACACGCGCCAGTCTCTTAATGACAGAGTGAATTTAGCACAGTGAATCCATCTTACCCATAGTGCCCAGGGGTGTGTAGGTTAAGTTAGCACAGCCAATCCACCCTAACCTGCACATCCCTTGACAATATGGGTAACAGAACACTGCAAATCCACCTAAACCCATCCAAAACAGAACACTATGGGTCATTGAACATGGCGAATCCACCCCAACATGGACAAAGTTACATATACCACAATACCAGGTTACAGTCCAAGTTTATTTCAAAGCACTGGCTTTCGGAGTGCTGCAACTTATTCAGTTGGTTGTGGAGTACATGATCATAAGACACAGAATTTATGGAAAAACATTACAGTGTCCTGCCACTGAAATGATATACTGAACGAACCTGGATTGTTAAGTCTTTCATCTTTTAGAATGGGTTGCAGGTATCAATAATATGCAAGTCCCAGAACCTCCTGTCAGGCTCCTTCTCGAGATAACGTAAGGTTTTATAAGAAAAGGTGACATCTCAGCTCAGATAATGCATGAAAGGAGTGAGGTCAGAGTCTGTCTGTATCCCAATCTTGAGTCAGACCACTTCGATTTGCAAAGTGGAATTTACAAAATATTACATGTATTGGCTGCCTGCATTGACTGCCAGCACATTGTGCATTTAGGGTTATACAGTCATAGATGGACAGCATGGAAACAGACCCTTTAGTCCAACTCATCCATGACGGCCAGATATCCCAACCCAATCAAGTCCCACCTGCCAGCAACTTGCCCATATCCCTCCAAATTCTTCCTATTCATATGGCCATCCAGACTAGCCTCCACCACTTCCTCTGGCGGCTCATTCCATACACATACCACCCCCTGAGTGAAGAAGTTGCCTCTTTAGGTCCCTTTCACACTAAACCTATACCCTCTAGTTCTGGACTCCCCCACCCCAGGGGAAAGACTTTGTCCATTTATCCTTTCCAAGCCCCTCATGATTTTATAAATCTCTGTAAGATCACCCCTTAGCCTCTGACGCTCCAGGGAAAACAGCCCTAGCCTATTTAACCTCTCCCTATAGCTCAAATCTTCCAATCCTAGCAACATCCTTGTACATATTTTCTGAACCCTTTCAAGTTTCACAACATCTTTCCGACAGGAAGGAGACCAGAACTGCATGTAATATTCCAACAGTGGCCTAACCAATATCCTGTGCATCCGCAACATGACCTCCAAATTCCTGTACTCAATACTCTGACTATTAAAAGGAAAGCAGACCAAATGCCTTCTTCACTATCCAATCACTATCCTTTTCTTCACTACCTGCGACTCCACTTTCAAGGAGCTATGAAACTGCACTCCAAGACCTCTTTGTTCAGCAACACTTTCTAGGACCTTACCATTAAGTGTATAACTACTGCTAAGATTTGCTTTCCTAAAATGCAGCTCCTCACATTTATCTGAATTGAACTCCATCTGCCACTTCTCAGCCCATTGGCCCATCTGATCAAGATCTCGTTCTAATCTGAGGTAACCTTCTTCGCTGTCCACTACACCTCCAATTTTAGTGTCATCAGCAAACGTATAGCTATACCTCTTATGCTCACATCCAAATCATTTATATAAAATGATGAAAAGTAGTGGAACCAGCACAGATCCTTGTGGCACTCCACTGGTCACAGGCCTCCTGTCTGTAAAACAACCCTCCACCACCACCTTCTACCTTTGCGCCAGTTCTGTATCCAAATGGCAAGTTCTCCCTGTATTCCATGAGATCTAACCTTGCTCACCAGTCTCCCATGGGGAACCTTTACTGGATTAGTGGTGCTGGAAGAGCACAGCTGTTCAGGCAGCATCCAACAAGCAGCGAAATCGACGTTTCGGGCAAAAGCCCTTCATCAGGAATAAAGGCAGTGAGCCTGAAGCATGGAGAGATAAGCTAGAGGAGGGTGGGGGTGGGGAGAGAGTAGCATAGAGTACAATGGGTGAGTGGGGGAGGAGATGAAGGTGATAGGTCAAGGAGGAGAGGGTGGAGTGGATAGGTGGAAAAGAAGATAGGCAGGTCGGACAAGTCAAGGAGACAGTAACTGAGCTGGAAGTTTGAAACTAGGATGAGGTGGGGGAAGGGGAAATGAGGAAGCTGTTGAAGTCCACATTGATGCCCTGGGGTTGAAGTGTTCCGAGGCGGAAGATGAGGCGTTCTTCCTCCAGGCGTCTGGTGGTGAGGGAGCAGCGGTGAAGGAGGCCCAGGACCTCCATGTTCTTGGCAGAGTGGGAGGGGGAGTTGAAATGTTGGGCCACGGGGCGGTTTGGTTGATTGGTGCGGGTGTCTCGGAGATGTTCCCTAAAGCGCTCTGCTAGGAGGCGCCCAGTCTCCCCAATGTAGAGGAGACCACATCGGGAGCAACGGATACAATAAATGATATTGGTGGATGTGCAGGTGAAACTTTGATGGATGTGGAAGGCTCCTTTAGGGCCTTGGATAGAGGTGAAGGAGGAGGTGTGGGCACAGGTTTTACAGTTCCTGCGGTGGCAAGGGAAAGTGCCAGAATGGGAGGGTGGGTCGTAGTGGGGTGTGGACCTGACCAGGTAGTCACGGAGGGAACGGTCTTTGCGGAAGGCGGAAAGGGGTGGGGAGGGAAATATATCCCTGGTGGTGGGGTCTTTTTGGAGGTGGCGGAAATGTCGGTGGATGATTTGGTTGATGCGAAGGTTTGTAGGGTGGAAGGTGAGCACCAGGGGCGTTCTGTCCTTGTTACGGTTGGAGGGGTGGGGTCTGAGGGCGGAGGTGCGGGATGTGGACGAGATACGTTGGAGGGCATCTTTAACCACATGGGAAGGGAAATTGCGGTCTCTAAAGAAGGAGGCCATCTGGTGTGTCCTATGGTGGAACTGGTCCTCCTGGGAGCAGATACGGCGGAGGCGGAGAAATTGGCAATACGGGATGGCATTTTTGCAAGAGATAGGGTGGGAAGAGGTGTAATCCAGGTAGCTATGGGAGTCAGTGGGTTTGTAAAAAATGTCAGTGTCAAGTCAGTCGTCACTAATGGAGATGGAGAGGTCCAGGAAGGGGAGCGAGGTGTCAGAGATAGTCCAGGTAAATTTAAGGTCAGGGTGGAATGTGTTGGTGAAGTTGATGAATTGCTCAACCGATGGGGAACCTTGTTGAACACCTTACTGAAGTCCATATAGATCACATCTATTCTCTGCCCTCATCAGTTCCCTTCGTTAGTTCTTCAAAAAAACTCATTCAAGTTTGTGAGACATGATT